>NW_016814736.1:379789-387299 GCF_001698545.2 Rhinopithecus bieti | reverse complement strand
CAAAGATCAAAAGAGACAAAGAAGGCCATTACATAATGGTAAAGGGATCAATTCAACAAGGAGAGCTAATTATCCTAAATATATATGCACCCAATACAGGAGCACCCAGATTCATAAAGCAAGTCCTCAGAGACCTACAAAGAGACTTAGACTCCCACACAATAATAATGGGAGACTTTAACACCCCACTGTCAACATTAGACAGATAAACGAGACAGAAAGTTAACAAGGATATCCAGAAATTGAACTCAGCTCTGCACCAACCAGACCTAATAGACACCTACAGAACTCTCCACCCCAAATCAACAGAATATACATTCTTCTCAGCACATCGCACTTATTCCAAAATTGACCACATAATTGGAAGTAAAGCACTCCTCAGCAAATGTAAAAGAACAGAAATTATAACAAACTGTCTCTCAGACCACAGTGCAATCAAACTAGAACTCAGGATTAAGAAACTCACTCAAAACTGCTCAACTACATAGAAACTAGACAACCTGCTCCTAAATGACTACTGTATACATAACGAAATGAAGGCAGAAATAAAGATGTTCTTTGAAACCAATTAGAACAAAGACACAACATACCACAATCTCTGGGACACCTTTAAAGCAGTGTGTAGAGGGAAATTTATAGCACTAAATTCCCATAAGAGACAGCAGGAAAGATCTAAAATTGACACACTAACAACACAATTAAAAGAATTAGAGAAACAAGAGCAAACACATTCAAAGCTAGTAGAAGGCAAGAAATAACTGAAGAGCAGAACTGAAGGAGATAGAGACACAAAAGAACCCTTCAAAAAAAATCAATGAATCTAGAAGCTGCTTTTTGAAAAGATCAACAAAATTGATAGACTGCTAGCAAGACTAATGAAGAAGAAAATAGAGAAGAATCAAATAGACACAATAAAAAATGATAAAGGGGATATCACCACCAATCCCACAGAAATACAAACTACCATCAGACAACACTAAAAACACTTCTATGCAAATAAACTAGAAAATCTAGAACACATGGATAAATTCCTGGACACATACACTCTCCCAAGACTAAACCAGGAAGAAGTTGAATCCCTGAATAGACCAATAACAGGTTATGAAATTGAGACAATAATTTATAGCCTACCCACCAAAAAAACTCCAGGACCAGACGGATTGAGAGCCGAATTCTACCAGAGGTACAAAGAGGAGCTGGTACTATTCCTTCTGACACTATTCCAATCAATAGAAAAAGAGGGAATCCTTCCTAACTCATTTTATGAAGCCAACATCATCCTGATACCAAAGGCTGGCAGAGACACAACAACAAAAAAAGAGAATTTTAGACCAATATCCCTGATGAACACCGTTGTAAAAATTCTCAATAAAATGCTGGCAAACCGAATCCAGCAGCCCATCAAAAAGCTTATCCACCATGATCAAGTTGGCTTCAACCCTGGGATGCAAGACTGGTTCAACACATGCAAATCAATAAATGTAATCCATCATATAAACAGAATCAAAGACAAAAACCACATGATTATCTTGATAGATGCAGAAAAGGCCTCTGACAAAATTCAACAGCCCTTCATGCTAAAAACTCTCAATAAACTAAGTATTGATGGGAGGTATCTCAAAATAATAACTATTTATGACAAACTCACAGCTAATATCATACCGAATGGGCAAAAATTGGAAGGATTCCCTTTGAAAACTGGCACAAGACAGGGATGCACTCTCTCACCACTCCTATTCAACATAGTGTTGGAAGTTCTGGCCAGGGCAATCAGGCAGGAGAAAGAATAAAGGGTATTCAACTAGGAAATGAGGAAATCAAATTGTCCCTCTTTGCAGATGACATGATTGTATATTTAGAAAACCCCATCATCTCAGCCCAAAATCTCTTTAAATTGATAAGCAACTTCAGCAAAGTCTCAGGATACAAAATCAATGTGCAAAAATCACAAGCATTCTTATATATCAATAACAGACAGAGCGCCAAATCATGAGTGAACTCCCATTCACAATTGCTACAAAGAGAATAAAATACCTAGGAATCCAACTTACAAGGGATGTGAAGGAGCTCTTCAAAGAGAACTACAAACCACTTCTCAATAAAATACAAGAGGATACAAACAAATGAAGAACATTCCATGCTCATGGATAGGAATAATCAATATTGTGAAAATGGCCATACTGCCCAGGGTAACTTATAGATTCAGTGCCATCCCCATCAAGCTACCAATGACTTTCTTCACAGAATTGGAAAAAAACTACTTTACAGTTCATATGGAACCAAAAAAGAGCCTGCATTGCCAAGGATAATACTAAGCCAAAACAACCAAGCTGCAGGCATGACGCTACCTAACTTCAAACTATACTACAAGGCTACAGTAACCGAAACAGCATGGTACTGGTACCAAAATAGAGATATAGGACAATGGAACGGAATAGAGCCCTCAGAAATAATACCACATATCTACAACCATCTGATCTTTGACAAACCTGACAAAAACATGAAATAGGGAAAGGATTCCGTATGTAATAAATGGTGCTGGGAAAACTGGCTAGCCATACGTAGAAAGCTGAAACTGGATCCCTTCCTTACACCTTATACAAAGATTAATTCAAGATGGATTAGAGATTTAAATGTTAGACCTAAAACAATAAAAACTCTAGAAGAAAACCTAGGCAATACCATTCAGGTCTTAGGCATGGGCAAGGACTTCGTGACTAAAACACCAAAAGCAATGGCAACAAAAGCTAAAATTGACAAATGGGATCTAATTAAACTAAAGAGCTTCTGCACAGCAAAAGAAACTACCATCAGATAGAATAGGCAATCTACAGAATTGGAGAAAATTTTTACAATATATCTATCTGACAAAGGGCTAATATCCAGAATATACAAAGAATTTTAAAAATTTACAAGAAAAAAATCAAACAACCCCATCAAAAAGTGGGCAAAGGATATGAACAGGCACTTCTCAAAAGAAGACATTGATGCAGCCAGCAGACACATGAAAAAACGCTCATCATCACTGGCCATCAGAGAAATGCAAATCAAAACCACAATGAGATACCATCTCACACCAGTTAGAATGGCAATCATTAAAAAGTCAGGAAACAATAGGTGTTGGAGAGGATTTGGAGAAATGGGAATGCTTTTACACTGTTGGTGGGACTGTAAACTAGTTCAACCATTGTGAAAGACAGTGTGGCTATTCCTCAAGGATCTAGAAGTAGAAATACCATTTGACACAGCCATCCCATTACTGGGGATATACCTGAAGGACTATAAATCATGCTTCCATAAAGACACATGCACACGTATGTTTATTGCGGCACTATTCACAATAGCAAAGACTTGCAACCAACCCAAATGTCCATCAATGATAGACTGGATTAAGAAAATGTGGCACATATACACCACGGAATACTATGCAGCCATAAAAAAGGATGAGTTCAAGTCGTTTGTCGGGACATAGATGAAGCTGGAAACCATCATTCTGAGCAAACTCTTGCAAGGACAGAAAACCAAACACCCCATGTACTCACTCATAGGTGGGAATTGAACAGCGAGAACACTTGGACACAGGGTGGGGAACATCACACACTAGGGCCTGCCAGGGTGTGTGCGGAGGGGGGATGGATAGCATTAAGAGATATACCTAATATAAATGACGAGTTACAGGTGCAGGACACCAACATGACAGATGTATACATATGTAACATACCTGCATGTTGTACACATGTACCATAGAACTTAAAGTATAATAATAAAAAATATATATTTTTTTTTCCCAAAGGTATACAACTTCCCAAATAACAACTTAAGCCTCCTTCCACCAGTCCATGTTTCTAATACAATGGTACTCTTTGCTCTTTTTTCTTATTTGTTCATAATATTGCTCTCATAAAAAAATCTTATTCCATAAAATCCTGAAATATTCCAAATTCTAGGCTTTATATACCTGAAGGAGACAATTTGCCTTCCTATCTGTATATTTTAGGAGCAAGTTCAGATTTGGTGGGTATTGAAATACAGGGGTTACATTAAAAAAAAAAAGAATATGAGGGAAAATGGGTTTTCATTTGAAAGAGAAAAACAATCATTTACCAGTTTTACAAAGATAATAAAACCACAAGCATTTTCAAATTTATGAAAGTAGATAATATTTTATTAATAAATTACCTAATATATCACTATTTTTGCTATTAATATTAGCTTAGATATGAATATGTAAATTTTTTTAAGGGAACACTACTTTTGTGAGGTAATTTCTTTGCATTGTAGGTAACTTCTCTACAGTTTTGACTGAGATTTCCAGATATCTTCATGATAAAATGTATCAGGTACTGAAGAAATGATCTGAAACAATGGACTGCTTAGAACATGTGGCAATACACACGTTGTTTGTTGTATTGTTACAGATTTTTTGCTGTAAAATACATAGAAATTCTGATAAATTCTATTTCCTGACATTCTCATTTTAAAATTTAAGAAAATCTATGATATGTTTATAATCATGAAAACTGCATTATTTTAAATAGAAAACAACATCTATGTTGCCTAGGCATTGAGAAAACTGAATTATCATCTTAAAATTTTGCTCTTAAATGAAATAATTTACAAAGGCCATTTTTTGGTGCTGTATCTTTCAAAAATTATTTCTCTCCCATTATGATAAATTTTAACTGCTGAGCATCTAGAACATGTTCAGTTACTGGTTAGTCTACTAGCCTTGTACCTTTCAATCATAACCCCAGAAGCTGGTACAGTTGGTGATAGTAGTATACCATTCTCACTACAGTTGGTGGAGAGTAACATAATTGACTGTGAGCTATATACACATATCCCATTATATAGCCTCAACTCAACTTCTTTTAGATGGATCACCAAAATTCTATTACAAAAATAGTATTAGACACAAAAGGAAACAACTTTGAAGGATATCAAAGTGGAAATAAATTGTAATCATAACCAAATGAAGTTTAAATATTTTACTTTTGTAAATATTACAAAAATCCAAGAACATATGAACACATTGATAGGATACTTCTCAGGATTGTAAAATAAGTTAGTGCAAGAGGAGGATCCAGAGTTTAAATATCGTTAATTTCGCTGGACATCACCTTCTATGAGCTTTTGTAAAAGTGGAATTTAAGCAAAATCTAGAAACAAAACTGCTTTCAACAAACAAATAAATCCTGGTATGCAGAGTCTATTCATTAAAAGCCTTCATACCTTGAAGACTTGTAGCAAGTTCTTGGAGAAGAGACTTTTTTTTCTCAAAAGTTTGAGGTAGCTGATATTTTACTTAAAAATAATAATGTGGTTATTAATTTAATGTAATATGATGATGCACTACAAAATTAAAATCTTATAAAAATTAAACATAGTTATTATAGTGAGGGGAATCCCACATGACAGAGATATGATAATTGATTTCTCATCCAATCTATTTCTCCCATTAGGCCAGTGTCTTAGCATCCTTGCTAAAAATAGAGAAACACATGTGTAAGAAAATAGTTAAATATCTTTTCCAGACATTCTTAGATATTCTTTAAGAATACTCACTACCCTTATTTTTACAGTTTATAAAATTCTGGAAAGAAAATTAGTAAAGGGGTTTAGAAGTAAGAATGGTCTACGTAGGATACAGAGAGAAATATTTAAAAAATCAGGTAGCAATGGAAAGCATTATGAAAAAGAAGTAAATGCTTAAGAAAGAGCAATTTTGGGTCAGGAACACAACTCAGTTCTAAACTGTTAAAGATAAAATAATTTTATCTATAAGTATATAACATGGGGGAAATTAAAAATAAAGTTAGATAAAGGTCTGTTTGTTAAAGTTGGTAGCAATTCAGACATGAGCAAGACAAGAGAGGCCTCCCCCACCCCACCCAGTCTCATGAATGTCAGGCAACCATCAAGTGATGGTCAAGCAGTTGTTAAACTAACTCTCTAAAATAGAAATTGGTCACAGCTGGTGCCAGGAGAAAACAGTTTCCCAATAGATAGAAAGCTGCTGGAGTTGGCTATCAGCACCTTCCCGATAAGCACTCAGGAGCTGGGTGAGCGGGCTCAGGCATACACACTAAAAGACAAAATAACAGCATCTAATGGGTATAGATTCCTCAGTGCTCAAGTGGTAAGAGAAAAGTGCTTCAAGTAAGGATGCACACAACTTGAGTAAATACACTGTGCATGCAGTTCCTTCCAAATGCTTGCAGGCCACTGTACATGTGGACAGCCTGCTCCAAGGGAAGAATTAGGGGGAAAAAATGCAAACCTTGGAACCATGCCATTGTATAAAACATCCCCAAGTCAAGGGCTGGACAGGACTTGGATCTCTCAAGTCACACACTTGGCTCTCTTCCAAGGGTACTTTACTTCCTTTCATTTCTACTCTAAAATGTTTTAATAAACGTTCACTCCTGCCCTAAAACTTGCATCAGTCTCTCCCTCTGCCTTATGCCCCTTGGCTGAATTCCTCCCTCCAAGGAGACAAGAACTGAGTTGCTACAGACTCGTACAGATTCACCACTGGTAGTATGTTGACTACAGTGAGACAATACAGGGAGGCAAGGGCTGAGATCTCTGACTAAATCTTCTAGCTGGGAGAAGGGTTAGATCTCAGAATGGGATAGCAGAGCCTACCTCAGGTTGTATAAATGGCTACAAAGTGTGGTACCCAAGAGGTATGATGACACGTGAGACATGAACTCCCAGTAATATAAATGATATTAGGGCTCTCTTATCTGTGGCTACAGATTTCTCAATAAATAAGCAAAGCAGGAAACCAGGTACTAATTATATGCAGTGATTTACCAGACCATTGGGTCAATAGTGGTAAAAGTGTCAGCAAGTGGTAAGTGCCAGTTTCTGAGCCTGAAATAAGATTTTAAAAGATCCATCAAAAAGTGAATGCAAAGGTCATAACCTGGGAGTTGGATAGTAGCCTGCTTATCATGATATTTATGACAGAGGTCCACTTGTCAAAATCAATTATAATGCAAAGACAACAATCTCAAATGTCTACTTGAACTCCAATTATCAAACTTTCAGGAGAGGCACAGAATATATAACAGAATGCTATTCCTGACCTTCTCACAGTAGTTGCTCAGTGCTTCCAAAACAGTCTTCCTGAGGGTAAATCCTGATCATACAATTCTCTAGCTACATAGCATTGGTCCAGTGCTTAATTTCTCTGTATTTGTTTCTCTTATTAGTAAAATGACGATCACAATGGTAACTAGGTTCTTGTGAAGACCAAATGAGATTATGTACACAAAGCATTAAGACAGTGTAAGACAGCATGTGACACTTTGTAAACATCATTGCATTGAATGCTTTGTATTGTTTATCTTTCAGAATGTTTCTCTTGTTATTATCATTATAAACTTAATTTCCTTAAAAAGAGAAGATACCTGACCTTGACCAGTGAATAGCCCAAGGGGAGAATGACATTGTTTGGCAGAGACAGAGAGAGAGAGAGAGAGAGAGAGAGAGAGAGAGAGAG
>NW_016814736.1:369955-375693 GCF_001698545.2 Rhinopithecus bieti | reverse complement strand
GAGAGAGAGAGAGAGAGAGAGAGAGAGAGAGAGAGAGAGAGAGAGAGAGAGAAAGAGAGACAGAGAGAGAGAGAAAGAGAGACTTAGTGAAACCAGGCTCCAAGCAGAAACTTGTCTCCAGGCAGAAAACTAAGTGGGTGCTGTGCCCAGGAAGAGAGCTTACAGAAGTGAGGCTTGAATAAGCTCTTCTTTTGAAAAAATATGTTAATGCCTACCAGGTTTTTAGTGATTTATTATCTCAAGCACTAATCTAATTGATTCAAATATATTTAAACCTTCAGACCAGCTCGGGGAAAAGGCATTCAGATGTTACTGAGTCTTAGTTATGCCTGAACATGAGTGGAGAAAGTCAATGATGCCAGGAAATAGGATGGGGTAAATCAAGACTAAACTGGCACAATTACTCCAAGTAGGGGTGCCACGTTTGCAAATAAGTTCTGCCTTTTGTAACATTTTGACTTAACAAAGATATCATGATCACAGTTAAATCCTACCAGTTCAAACTCTGTCTCTGCTTCTTAGCAGCTCTGTGACCTAGGACAAGTGACACCACCTCTCTAAACCTTAGTGTGTAAAATGGACCTGATAAAGTTACCATTCTCACAGGTTTATTGCAAGGAATAAATTCATTTAATCCTCATATTTAAAACAGGATCCAGCACATAATAAATTCTATGTAATTCTAACTCATACATTGTTTCTCAAGAATGATTTTTGCCTATGACAATGATTTTCCTACTTTTGAAATTCAAAGACTGATAAAATTCCCTAAAAGTATATTTAGTAATCAGTGTAAGTTTCATAATTTTTTATTTTGTCACACAACAGCATTTAAAAATCAATGATCACTTTATACATATGTCATTTTATAGACATATGTCCCATATGTCTATAAAAAGGACATTTTAAATCAAAACATTAGGAACCTAAAACTATAGTAAGAACAGGTATCTCTATATAAAGATTTTTTTTAAACAGACCAAATTTAGCTGCATGGACAACTCTACAGTGTAATGTTTTTCTTTTCTTTCCTAATAATATCTCAGACACTTAAAATATTAATCATAATTCATTTTATGTGGCACAACACTGCTGATCACCTTGGGGCACCCGTGACCAAGTGGTCTTTGGGTGACCAGTGGTCAAATGATTGCTAAAAGTAGCTGGGAAGTTTCAAACATAAATTTTCATGTTAAGTTAACAAGCAACTCTGGGGGAAGCAGCATGAGCAAGGTCAAACCTTTAACATAAAATGTTGAAGGGCAGTCATGAGGTGAGAAACTTAAAACATAGGTAAGTTAATAAGAATTATATAGTATTCACCTAAAAGTGGCTGAATTTTGAAAGTTGCTGTTCTTATTAGCACTGGACAATTTCTACTGCCAACAGAAATAGACACAAGCATGAGAGAAAACAAACTCCTAAGAATTAGTAGGTATTCCCTTTATAAATAATAGATGTGAAACTATTTAGGTGGGCTGCATAGAAGAGATTGAATGGTTTGGCAAATGTAGATGAATCTTGAACAGATATACATTTAGAATAAAAACACAGTAAGAGAGTGATCTTAAAAGATGCATTTGCTGGGATGTTTAAGTGTACCAATGGGGGACAGGGTCTTCTGAGGACATATTTAAGGTGGTCTTTTCATTGTATTCTATTACCAGCATGGAAGTATCCCAAAGATAGCTATGAATTGCTTATATCATGGCACTGCCTTATGAGCAACATGCTCCAAGCACTAGTTGTCATTACAGTGACATGGAGAATATGACCTAGAGGAGAGAATGTTAGAAACTGTCACAATACACTACAAATGATAAGCAACTTAGCCAAATTTTTTTTTTTTTTTGTCATAGTTCACTTTTCCTTCAAATTCTATCAAAACATGACTATAAATGCCTTATAAGATATCCATTCACAGTATTTTACTGAATACTGAAAATATAGCTTAAGATAGATTTTCCAGTCTCAGTAATTGCCAGCATGTTTGACTGACTTAGTCCTTCGAGAAAGAAGAGTGAAATGACTTCTTAAATTTGGGAGGAGTGATTATAACACTATATAAGAGTGTCAATCAAGCATGATACTCTTCATTTCTAGTTCAACTAAATATAGGATGATCAAATATTGTCTTGATGCTTCTTCAAAAATATCTGGGAGTAGGAAAAGAAGGACATTAGGTGGCCAAGACTCATAGTTAAATTTCTTAGGAAACAATGTATTTATTCATTCGACAAGCATGTATTATTCTCTACCATAAATAACATAAACAATTGTTGTAGCACTAATGACACATTAGTGAACACATCATACTCTCTGTCCTGAAATATTTCTTAGTTTATGATATTTCATAGGAAAACCATGACAAGAAGTCATTTATCATGATCAATGCAATGATTGAGACATAACCCAGATACTGCAGGAGTGGAATGAGTAGATTCCCAAATAGGCTTTTTTGGGTGGGCGGTTACAGGGATTTCTAGGAGGAGAATGTTTGATATTAGTAACAGTGTGAGAGAGGAGTAAATGTTCACCTTGTCATAGCCAGAAGACATAGCACATGCAGAGGAACAGCAGGAAGAACACGTGGTATCTGCAGGTTTGCAGGGTCATGCTAATGTTTCAGTGTGCTGTGAGAGGAGGGTGTATGTGGGGTAGAGGTAAGAGATGAGAAGGGATAATTAGGTGCAAGATCATGAAGATCTAAGGGCCTTAACTATCTGGGGAACCAGCCCCCAATATTTCAACGAGGGTTCTTTTCTATTTTTCCTAAGTGTCAGCTGGTCTGAGAAATAAAGAGAAAGAGTACAAAGACAGAAATTTTACAGCTGGGCCTCCGGGGGTGACATCACGTGTCAGCAGGTTCCATGATGCCCCCTGAGCTGCAAAACCAGCAAGTTTTCATTAGGGATTTATTAGAGATTATGAACAGGGAGTAAGTCACAAAGATCACAGGCTTGAAAGGGCGATAAAAGATCACAAGGCCAGGGCGAAATTAGAATTACTGATGAGGTTTCATGTCCCACTGGGCACGCATTGTCTTGATAAACATCTTGACAGGAAACAGGGTTCGAGAGCAGACAACTAGAATTTGCCAGGCTGGAATTTCCTAATCCTAGCAAGCCTGAGGGCACTGCAGGAGACCAGGGCGTATTTCATCCCTTGTCTTCAACCACATAAGACAGACACTCCCAGAGTGGCCATTTTCGAGACCTCCCCCTGGGAATGCATTCCTTTCCCAGGGTTATTCCTTGCTGGGAAAAGAATTCAGCGATATTTCTCTGATTTCCTTTCTTCAAGAAGAGAAATAGGACTCTGTTTTGCCCGGCCCTGCAGGCAGTCAGAACTTATGGTTATCTCCCTTGTTCCCTGAAAATCACTGTTATCCTGTTCTTTTTTAGGATGCCCAGATTTCATATTGTTCAAACACACGTTTTACAAACAATTTGTGCAGTTAATGCAATCATCACAGGGTCCTGAGGTGACATGCATCCTCAGTTTACGAAGATGACAGGATTAAGAGATTAAAGACAGGCATAGGAAATTATAAGAGTATTGATTGGGGAAGTGATAAATGTCCATGAAATCTTCACAATTTATGTTCAAAGACTGTAGTAAAGACAGGCATATGAAATTATGAAAGTATTAATTTTGGGAACTAATAAATGTCCATGAAATCTTCACAATTTAAGTTCTTCTGTTGTGGCTTCAGCAGGTCCCTCTGTTCAGTGTCCCTGACTTCCCGCAACATTTAACATTTGTTTTTTGTGGCAGGTAGTCACTTGCCATGCCCCAAGAATTCATCCTCAGCATCAATCTGTAATGTGTAAAGTGCTTTTCAAAACAAAATCAGATAAATTTGGCTTTCTCAATGGCAGCTTTGGTAAGAAAGTTGGCTTTGGAAGATCGGTAAGCCTAAGTTAAGAATGGGTCCTAGAAACTGTGACAAGAGGCCAGGACCCTAGGAGAAAAGGCAGCCAATTAGTGACCCAACAATTAGACAACTCTCTCCCATAGAGAAAACTTGGATATATAGGGAAAACACACACACACACACACACAGCAAAAAGTACAGTAAGTGGTGACACTTTAAGAGAAGCACATAAGCATCCCTTTTAAGAGAAGCACATAAACATCCAAAATGGGGGAAAACACTCCCAGCTACCGAAATCCAGGAAGGCTGCATGGAGGTGACTTTTAAGAATAACTATTGCTTTATGTTAGCCCTGATACAGGATCTGATATGAATAATTTATTTGAGTGGTGATCCCATAAATTCCCAGTTGGGGAGCTGGGAAGTGAGACAGGAAGAAAAGGAAATCGATTAAGTTGACTTAAGGAGAAGATTGACATTGTGAGCAACTGGAGAGCAAGACAGCTGGAGACCTCAATTTGATGGCAAAACAGGCACTTCAGAGTTGTCCTCCCTTAAGGACAAGAAAACCAGGATACTTTTCCCTCCAATTTCTATCTGTTATTGGTTGAGCACTGTTCCTATGGCCTCAACTCCCTGAAGCTTACAGCACACCATCAGTGTGCAGTACGTGAATAATGAGTGTTCAGGGCGCAGAAGAAACATTATCTTCTACAGCCACAAAATTTGGACTAGGCCTAAGGAAACCAGAGGGAGAACTCTATAGGACAGAAGGAACATTAGAAGCAAATGCACATCCATGAAAGAGCTTGGGAGAAACCAGGGACAATATGCAAATTAGTTGTTATGAAGGCTAAAGGAAGTAAAGGAAAGTTCAGGTGAAACAGGATTGAAAAATGATCATCTAGAGGTCTAGGTTAAAAGGTTTGTTTTTTTTCCTATGGGCAATTAGGATCAAAAGATAGTTTTGAGGAGTAAAGTGATGCAAACAAATTAAATATTCATAAAGCTCAGATTGGTGATTAGGTGATGAATTAAATAGAAGGAAAAGGGATCCGATTAGGAGGCTTATTAGAAGGCTATTGAAAACATTGTAAAGAGAACTTTTGAAGATCGGACTTGAGATTGAAGCAGTAGAAATTGAGGGGAGGATAATAAAGAAGAGGTAATATACAGGTATATTTCACAAGGTTTGACTAATATTTTGACATAGAACATAAGGCAAAAGAAATGATTACTATGTAAGCCTGTCCCCTGAGATCAAGAGCTCAGTATGGAATCTAACATACTTATTGGAGGTAACAGTAAAGGGATGGTGGGTTATGTTTTGGTTTTCTGTGTTTGCAATGTCAGTTGAACCTTCAGACAAACAGCATGAACTGAGATTTATCCTAATAGACCTATTAAAGGAAGTGAGCTGAGTCAGTTTAGGGGCAGTGGTAAGTACAAGAGGTACTCCTGGTGAGTAGGTGATGTGGAGGTGCCACTGAGGAGAAATATAAATTATGTCCATGAGAAGAGATAAACCAAATCTCCCTAGTTAAAGGCAAATGTCTCTAATGAATGAATTGATGGAATAATGAGTATCATGATTACATACGCTATGTAAAGAATGATCTGGAAGTTATCTAATTTTGAAGACTGGTGTAAAAAGAGCAGAAAAACAAATTATGCAAATTAAGAATCTTATAATTCTTATATTTATATAAGAGTTTATATAAGATTATATTCTTAATCTTATAATTAATTATATTATTAATGATATCTTAAAATTATTACCACTAAAAGTGAGTAGAAATGAATGTTGAAATACAAAGTGAAATTAGATTAACATGTTTCCAGTAAATTGTCAGATTATCAA
>NW_016814736.1:328097-369800 GCF_001698545.2 Rhinopithecus bieti | reverse complement strand
TTAATTATATTATTAATGATATCTTAAAATTATACCACTAAAAGTGAGTAGAAATGAATGTTGAAATACAAAGTGAAATTAGATTAACATGTTTCCAGTAAATTGTCAGATTATCAAAGGACTTTTAGGAAATCAACATTCCTAAATAAACAAGTCACCTAAATCAGTCAAGCTGACCTTCTCTACTACCTACTGATGTGTGACGAGAATCATGTCATCAATTTAACTCCAAAATAATCCTTTAAGTACTCACAGTCTTTAATTTAGTCTTTGCTCAAGAAGCTTAGAAATGACTAAAATATGTAGTGAAATGAAGCAGCATAAGGTTCAACACTTCTCTTTGTTTAGCCTGCTGGCCTGTCTTCTAATAATTGAAGACAATTCTGTAAATATCGGTTACAAAACCAAATTACGAAAACAGAAAAGCTTAGAAAAATCTTTAATCTGCTATCTCTGGAGTAGTTAAGAGCTGGTATGATGTGAAATGAGAGCACATACTTGGCTTTCCCACAATCACTAACATTCTTTTCTTTTTCTTTCTTTGAGACAGTCTCACTCTGTCGCCCAAGCTGATCTCGGCTCACTGCAACCTGTGCCTCCTGAGTTCAAGTGATTCTCCTGCCTCAGCCTCCCAAGTAGTGGGGACAAGAGGCGCATGCCATCATGCCCAGCTAATTTTTTATTTTTAGTAGAGACGGGGTTTCATCATGTTGGCCAGGATGATCTCGATCTCTTGACCTCATGATCCACCCACCTCGGCCTCCCAACATGCTGGGATTACAGGCATGAGCAACCGCACCCAGCCAGTAACATTCTTATTCTTAGTTCTTAGTCATCATACACCTTCCTTAATATGGATTACACACACACACACACACACACATATATACTGAACCCTACTGAATTTGCATTTTTGCTCTATTTGTTTTTTTTACGAGGTGGAGTCTTACTCTGTAGCCCAGGCTGGAGTGCAGCGGCACAATCTCAGCTCACTGCAACCTTTGCTCACAGGTCCAAGCCATTCTCCTGCCTCAGCCTCCTCAGTAGCTAGGATTACAGGCACCTGCCACCATACCCGGCCAATTTTTGCATTTTTACTAGAGACACTGTTTCAGCATGTTGATCAGGCTGATCTCACACTCCTGACCTCAAGTGATCTGCCCACCTATGTCTCCCAAAGTGTTGGGATTACAGGTGTCAACCATGGCGCCCGGCCTCACTCTACTCTTTTAACATATAATGTATTAGTTGCACAGTCATTACCACATTTACAGTAAAAGTTGTTGAAGGTGGAATATCTTAGAACTATATTCAATCGTCATTAACTCAAGACTGTTTTTCAGATATGCTGAGACAGACACCTTTGCTTATTATGAGATAAACTTCTTAAAAGGTTTTGTAGATAAGGAAAATCCATGGAAATAATTTGTAATAGTACAATAACTCTTCTGTCTGGCTAAAGAAAACCTACAAATGTTTCTGCATGCATGTCGATGTTTTGCATTTTAACCAAAGTACCTGTTAGCTTGGGGTGATATTTTTTTTATTTCAGAAATGCAATTTATTCCTGGAAAAATGCCATAAAATCTAATTAAATTAGATTTGTGATACTTGCTGAACTAATGTAAATAGTGTATAGTACAAAATAAACTGAATTTTGAAGAGAGAAAAGTGAAGTTTATAACATTTCATATTAATGTAAGCATTGCAAATATCTAGTCTATTAATTCAAGGTGTGTTAAAAATGAAGTTAATTATCCTTGTTGTAAACTAGATAGCTCATTTCTTTATAATGAAGGAAAGACATCGACGAATCCAAAATACATTTAAGACTACAATTAGAAAAGATATGTTAGATAATTTACTGATATGTTATACTGAAAATCTAATATCTATTTTGTTCCTACCACTATCTCTTATGCATGAGGAAAGAAAGGTAAGGACATTATAAATATGGCTCCTATGGGAGCCATAAGAGTGAGAATTTCTAAGATTTGAAAAGCTCAAAAGAAATATCTCCTCTTACACTTTTAACTTGTGTAATTATTAACCCCCTAAGTCTTTCTTAGAATGTCTCTATGAATGAATGTCTGAGAAGGCTCCCAAGATCACAGAACATTAGAAACATGATCTTAGAGAAATAAGGAAATTAAAGACTCATAAAGAGTGTCCAATTTCAGCTCCTTTATTTTTCATGACAGCTGTTATAATAGTCCAAAGTTTGAGACGCATCTTTACAAATGGAAAACATATGGATTTTGAAGTCAGGTAGATTTTCCATTGACCTTGAGCAAGTCAATTGCCTTTAGATTCTGAGCCTTGATTCCCATATGTATAAAATGAAGATAATAATATATTTCATAAGGAATTTGTTAGTAATATTTAGGATCAGGTGTATGAATTTTCTGGCCAGTCGTTATAATTGTACTGAATATAAAGGACTGTTATTACTGGCCCCACAACAAAATTTTTCCAGCTAATGATCTCTAATCACAATGAAGAGATCTAACTCATCAGTTCTGCAGACAGAAAATAGAGGAATTGAAGATGTTTCTGTCATTCCCTGGATGACATTGAGACATCTACCTTCAGTCCATTGATCATTTATTTCCTCTTGTAGGAAATGAAGTGGTTAAAGGGACACTGGGACACTGAGAAGTCTGTGTTGGATTAGACAAAGCCTTCCCACTGAGGAAGCACATTCAGGGTATTGTTAATCGTGCTTTGTGGAGAGCACCTTGGGCAATCTTTTTTAAAAAATATAAAAACCTTCTGACATGTTTGCCATCTAAGCAAGTCTAGTGCTGCTACAGAAACAGCACAGGGAAGCTAGGAGCAACTTTAGAAAGTGTGAAACTAATAAGCTTTGCTCCTTTTCTGCCAGAAGGACATTAGCAACTCTGTGCCTTTCTTTTTGCATGGCTCAAGGGGAGAATTTACACTGGCCACTATTTTTCTCCTTTTATTTTCTTTTATATAATGTTTTATTTTTTTTCTCTCCCTTACCTTTTCTCCTTTTCTCCTTGCTCCTCCACTACCAGTCAAGAGGTATGAATTGATCACCTACTGTTTGTAAATGCCAATGTCTACAAAGAATGGGGCTGTTAATTTCCCTTTTCTCCTGTCAGCATCTTCTAGTAGAAGGTAGGGTATCCAAGGAATAGCACTTCATCGCTCAGCACAGTGAACAGCAATCCATTCATTCGACAGTTATCCAGTGAGTGTGTATTATGAGTATGTAACAGCAAATAAGGCAGACACAATTCCTATAGCTAGCAGTTTATATTCTAGTGGCAGATACAACTGAACTAAGGATTGAAGTCTTAGTAGGTAAGGATTATGGTGAGTAATTACAGGTCCCAACAGGAACACATTGGAGAGAAACCTATATTCCACACTTTTCCTACATGTTCCATGATTTTCTTAAAGGTAGGAGATAAATTTTAACTATTGTATCACTTGAAAAAGAGTGAGAATGATAATATTGGAAAAGTTAAATATTAATCTTACCACATCTTTTAAAATAAAGGATTTTAATAGTTAATTTGAAAATATTAAAGTGGAGGCAATAGAAAGTAAACTCCAAAAGGAAAACAATACTGTGGTTTTATTGAACAATTTATACCTAGCTTAGTGTCTGTCATACAGTAAGGTCTAGTTAATATTTTTTAAGTACACAATAAATAAAATAAAAAATAATTAAGAAAAAATACTGAAATTTTTACATTTTCATATCTCAGTTCTGTGGTGTTTTGTGAAATGTAACTTCTCTACATTATTATTGTTTTTGTTACTTGAAGTAACCATGTGTTGAATACCTAACATGTAATGACAAATTTTAACACATTATGAGAAAGGTATGCCCTTATGTATGAGTAAACAAAGCAATAAAGGTCAGAGCTGAGATACGAACTCTTATCTATTTGACATTGATGAGGCTCACCGTGTTCCTATGACATAAAGTTTCTTTAAGGAACTAACTGAATTATTTCTACACATATTTTACTTTATGACCCAGTGAATATAAACCTGCTTAGCAGTGGCTGTCTCCGTATAAGCTTACTGACAATGTTATTATAAGCAGAAGTTAGAAATGAAAAATACCTCTCACAACTCATTTCCTAGCTAGAGGACATAACACTTAGTCTAAGTGCCAAGGATTGTTCTCTTGCGGTGCAGGCTTGGATGCCTGGACGCAGCACTATATCTTATTTTGCAGAAAATAACCTTTCAAGAAAGAATAAATGCTTCTCAATGATGATATGAACTCTCTTACAAACAAATTCACCCCTCATTTGTCAAGCTTAAATTAACATTGGGCGACGTGCTGTGCTTTCCAGAGGGACTGAAAGTCATACCTTTGAGACAACCTTGTTCTCTTCTGATATATTCCAAAGTTAATAGGCATGTATTAAAGTGAGAATCTACCTAAGGACCTGCTTTTATGTCAGATACCTGGGATATTTTTCTTAAAAGTAAATTATGTCTAAAATCGAAGGCTGCTATTGAGTATCTTAGAAGTAGTTGGGAACATAAAACGCAAGACACAATCTCAGGGTTTTTTTTGTTGTTGTTTTCAACCTTTTTTCCTTGTTTTCACAGGTGTTTAATTCAGAGTGTGTAATTAAATATTTGATGTAGGACACATAGTAAGCACACTGGAAACACAGCAAAAGGGAGAGACTAAGGAAAGGCTACACAAGGATATGGAAATTCTGCTGGGGTTTGTGGCCCATCCTTGCATAGCAGAAAGGTTTGGATTGGAATTCTCAAGGGTTGGTTTATCATCACCTAATGGTGTAAATTAAATATGCATTATTTTATTCATTCCTTCCATTCATTCATCCACAGATAATACAAAAATGTACTGAATGATTTCTATGAGCCATTGATTGTCCTGGACACTGGATACATTTTAGTGATTAAAATATCCAGTATGGTCCTTGCCTTTATGGAGTTAGCAATGGTCAAATAAAAAAAGTCAAAAACAACAAAAAATAATATACGTAGCTACGTAGTAATTCACCCCTGCCCTTTCTCCTTCCCTCCCTTTCCNTTCCCCAACCTCGTCTCTCTCTCTTTTTTTTTTTGACAGAGTTTTGCTCTCTCACCCAGGCTGGAGTGCAGTGGCACGACCTCCACTCACTGCAAGCTCCACCTCCCGGGTTCACGCCATTCTCTTACCTCAGCCTCCCGAGTAGCTGGGACTACAGGTGCCTGCCACCACGCCCGGCTATTTTTTTGTATTTTTAGTAGAGACAGGGTTTCACCGTGTTAGTCAGGATGGTCTCCATCTCCTGACCTTGTGATCCACCCGCCTCGACCTCCCAAAGTCCTGGGATTACAGGCGTGAGCCACCACATCCAGCCCTCTCTCTGTCCTTCTTTCTCTATTTCTCTTTTTAGATAGAGACAAAGATATACACACATACATATGAATGTGTAACATGTACATGTTTCTATGTATTTATAAATTGTGACAAATAATCTAAAGAAAATGAATAAAGAACAATGAGAAAAAGATATAGACAGACATACCTAGAATAGTCAGGGAAGATGTTGCATAAAAGCGACAGAAGGAATCGTAAAGAACATGAAAATGCCTAATTTGCAAAGAGCAGGAGCTTTGGAATTCCTGACAGAGGGACAAGAATATGTGAAAAGCTCTGAGATTAGAACAATCTTGGGTGTTCATGGACATTAAAAGATCTACCATACCTACAGAAAGAGAGAAGTAGTACAAGATGAATTGGAAGATCAGACAAGAACAGGGTCATGCAGGGCTTTATAAGAACAGGAAAATTATTTGTATTTATTATCGTTTCATAATTATTCTGTTATTATAAGTGCAAAAATGTTAACGTAGAGAGAAATTTATTATTTCAAAGATTTTGATGGATTACAAGTGAAGAATGGTTCAGAGGAAATAGAGTGGAAGCACGAGGGAGACTGTTATAGTAGCACCAGGCAGCTACAGATGGAGGTTTTCATAACAATTGTCAAAGTGGGAATAGACAAAAACTGATATATATATATATTTGATATATACATTAGGAGGCAGAAAAGGTAAAACTACATATTTTATTAGTCCATTGCTTATATTCATCATGAAATTTTTAAATTTTATTTAGAATTTTTTGTGGAGTTATAAGTTCCGTAAAAGCTATGAGAGGCTTGACTGGGCATGGCGGCTCAGGCCTGTAATCCCAGAACTTTGGGAAGCTGAGGCGGGCTGGTCACCTGAGTTCAGGAGTTCGAGACCAGCCTAGGCAACATGGAGATGCCCTGTCTCTACTATAAATATAAAAACATTAGCCAGACATGACGGTGAGTGCCAAGTAGTCTCAGCTACTTGGGAGGTTGAAGCAGGAGAACCACTTGAACCTGGGAGGCTGAGGTTGCGGTGAGCCGAGATCACACCACTGTGCTCCAGCCTGCATGACAGAGCAAGACTCTGTCTCAAAAACAAACAAACAAAAATAAACTATGAGAGGCTTAATCAAGGATATTAGAATATTACATACCACTAAGAAAAGTTTAGTACCATTTCTGCATTAAATAAAAATTGTCTGATCCTATTGATAACAGCCAGGTTTATTCACATTTTTCTCACTTTTCTCATTTTAATTTATGTTACAATCTCTGGATTGCTGCACTTTAATGATAGTGTTAAACAACTTTTATTGGAAACATTTGGATTATATTCTAACTAATGCTTCGAGATGTGGAGAAGAAATTTGTAAATATACCTGCTGTAGGAGGGTATCTTTAATTAACCACGTATACATTACTTATCTGATTTTTCAGAAGCTACATCAATGGAGTCATTTGGGCTTTATAGAAAAAATTTCAGCCTATAAACATTACCTCTCTTTCTAAGCTCTTTCATGATCTAATATTATTTTGTGGATTTCTTTTATTTTATTTTATTTTATTTTATTTTTTGAGACAGAGTCTTGCTCTGTCACCCAGGCTGGAGTGCAGTGGCCAGATCTCAGCTCACTGCAAGCTCCGCCTCCCGGGTTCACGCCATTCTCCTGCCTCAGCCTCCCGAGTAGCTGGGACTACAGGCGCCGCCACCTCGCCCGGCTAGTTTTTTGTATTTTTAGTAGAGACGGGGTTTCACCGTGTTAGCCAGGATGGTCTCGATCTCCTGACCTCGTGATCCGCCCGTCTCGGCCTCCCAAAGTGTTGGGATTACAGGCTTGAGCCACCGCGCCCAGCCTATTTTGTGGATTTCTAATCTTTTCTTTCAATTTTGCCACATAAGATAAGGAAGAGTAAAATCTGCCATTAGCATTGTGTTGATTTTTCTATGCTTTAAGAAATATGAGGTTGGACATGGTGACTCACGCCTGTAATCCCAGCACTTTGGGAGGCTGAGGTGGGCAGATCACTTGAGGTTAGGAGTTTGAGGCTAGCTTGACCAACATGGTGAAACTCCATTTCTTCTAAAAATACAAAAATTAGCCAGGTGTTGTGGCACACACTTGTAGTCCCAGCTGCTCAGGAAGCTGGGGCATGAGAATCACTCCAATCCAGGAGGGGGAGGTTGCAGTGAGCTGAGATCGCACCACTGCACTCCAGCCTGGGCAACAGAGCAAGACCCTGTCTCAAAAAAAAGAAATACGAAAAATAATTAGGAGATTTGTAGGGCAGAAATATTAATAGTAATAATAAGGACCAATCAGGTTTTTCTTGAATGTATCATTCAAATAGTGAAATTGTTTTTTTCTTATTGTTAGTGCTGATGTTCACTAGAGAGCGTTAATAGAACAATTTTTATTCAAATGTAGGGCTTACTTTATTCAAATGCACAGCAAATCTTATTCAAATATAGAGGTTGAGTAAGGAAATAATATTCCATTTTTACCCATGATGGTTCTATTTTGAAAGTACTCTCTGACAAGCTAATTTTCTGTTGAGCAATTCTGCACTTACACTGTGCATAATGTGAAAGCTCTAAAATTTAACAAATAAGCAAAAATTTGACCATCTAATTCATACCAAAACCCAACATCATCTATAGTCTCTAAAATTGCCATAAAATTCTCAGAAAATTGAGATTTTTCTGTTCCTTTAATAGCAAAGAGATTTTCAAAGCATCCTACTACAAAGTTGAGAAATACCCAATGTGTTTCATTCTGTAGGTCTGTTAGAGAGAAAATGGGGTCTAATTTTCACCTAGATGTTTGTCCCCCGTTTAAAATTAGTGTTCAAAGAACCCAATTCCACTTCAAGGGGTTCATTGATTTATCTCATACCCGAACCACAGTCTGATTTGAACCACAGTCTACTTTTCTAAACTTCAGCGTCACATCTACTGTAAAAATGGGACTGAATCACAATTTCTAACCAGGTTTCAAAACATTGGCTAACTTCCTAGAAACTAGTTTAAAAGTACAGTCAGGCCATGATATATGTGCTACACAAACAACATTTCCAGGTAAAAACTGAGTTTAGATTTTCAAGTTGAAATTGCAACATTATAGTTCCCTTGCACATTGGCAAAATGGGAAGATATCTAAAATTTCTGAAATTCCTCTTACCCAACTCCATCTGTGGGGAAATGGCATAAGAGGAAATGCCATTGCATATTACATATGGAAGTGTTAAATGGGCAGGGAGGAGGCAGGAGAGGAAGAAAAGGGGAAGAAGGAGGAACAAAGATGTAGACAGGAAACCTCACAGACTTTTTTTTTTCTCTGTGTCCATGGGCAGTAGCATTTTGTTGCTTAGGAATATGGGGGAATAAAGTTTGGGACAAAGGTTGCATATAAACATGTGACCTTCTTTATGCACTAAATAAGACAATAGAGGGGAAGAAATGTCACTGTGAATATCTTAAATTAGTGAGAAAACAAAGATCATGGCAATTGCCATGACTTCCTATTTACTTTATAGTTTTTTCCTTTGCCATATTTTTGTGTTGTTGGTGGTTGTTATTCTCCTGGTGATGCCCAGTAAAGTGACAAAATGAAAAGGTGGGACACTTGTCTGGGAGAGCTTCATGGAAGGAGCAAATGAAGTTACTGTATTTCATCCTGCAACCAGAGCATAAAAGTACCAAAAGGATGAAAGAGACGTTGGGGCTAGCAGAAGGTCACAGACTGTCTCCTGAAAGTGGCAAAGGGAAATAAAAGGGGAATCACAGAGCCTGGACCCATGACAAGCATTTGAACTGAGAAAAGGTCGAGTAGATTTCAAGAGGCCCATGGTAAAATGAGTCTAATAATTCCCACTCCACAGTTATTAAAAAGCTTAAAAATATGTAGAAAACAATGTCCAGGACAGTAACCAATACATAGTAAGTGAATGATAAATGGCAGTTCTCATTCCTAAATTATCTTATAAGCTGTGGCTGTATATAAAATACTTTCATTAATTGGAAGATGATTAGCAATGTTAAATACTTCAGAATTCAAAAGACAGAGGCATTCAAGGGATTTATCAATTTGAAGTTAAATGGCAATGTTAATGAGAAATGTCAGTACTAACATAGTCACAGAAACCAAATGTAGATGGTTTAGGAAGTGAATGTGTGTTAAGAAAATGAGAACAGTAAAATAATCCTAGATTTCAAGAACCTTTGCTTTAAAAAGAAAGAGCTAATGCCTTGCCCTCAACTGTGGGCAATTTTGCCCTACAGGGGACATTTGGTAATGTCTAAATCATTTTTGATACAGCTGACATGTGTACATGTCACATCTGTTAAACATCCAGCAACGCACTGGACAGGCTTCCCCAACAAATAATTATCTGTCAATATTGCTGAGTTTGGAAACCCTGAGCTAAAACATTCAAGACAGTTTGTCAATTTTAGGAAGCAAAGAAAATGAAGGTGTCTTCTAAATTACAAATACAGGAGAGAGAAAGTTTAGCTAAAGAAATAAATCAAAGTATAAATCTCCTAACACCAGCAACCACCCCCGCACCCTGCAGGGACCGTTGAGGGCCCTTCTAGTATCAGATGTAAGGACTAAAGCTGGTGTAGAGAAGGGTTATGGACTGGTTTCTGAAGCCACATTGGACTTCACAAAGTCAAAAATAGGATATATAGTCATGTACCACATGACATTTTGGTCAACAGACCAGATATAACCAGATATCTGACAGTGATTCCATCATATTATAATACTGTATTTCTACTCTGCCTTTTCTATGCTTATATTCACAAATATTTATCATCATGTTATAATTGCCTAAAGCAGTGGTCCCCAACCTTTTTGGCACCAGGGATTGGTCTCATGGAAGACAGTTTTTCCACAGATGGAGCGGTCGTGGGGTGGTGTTGGAAGGATGGTTTTGGTATTAAATTGTATCACCTTAGATCAGCAGGTGTTAGATTCTTATAAAGAGCATCCCTTGCATCCCTTACATGTGCCATTCACAATAAGGTTCACGCTCTTATGAGAATCTAATGCCACGGCTGATCTGACAGGAGACAGAGCTCAGGCAGTAATTTTCACTCACCCACTGCTCACCTCCTGCCATGAATCCTGGTTCCTAACAGGCCATGGATTGGTACTGGTCTGCGGTCCAGGAATTGGGGACCCGAGGCCTAAAGTATTCAATAAAGCAACATGCTGTACAGGTTTGTAGCCTAGGAGCCATAAGATACACCATATAGCTTAGATGTGTAGTTGACTATACCTTCTATGTTTGTGTAAGTACAGTCTACAAGTTTTGCGCAAGGATGACGTCCCATGAAAATGGATTTCTCAGAACATATCCTCATAGTTAAGGATGACCATATTTCATTGAACACAGAAAGTGAAGACAATAGATTTTTTTTTTTTTTTTTTTAATGGTACCTAGTGGGGTTTTCAATGGAATCTTGGATTACGCTTTTCATCTTAAGGAGCCTTATCTCAAAAATGTTTTCTGAGCTGTTGAATTTATACAATACAATGAATTAAATATAATAGCATATGCTAATGGATACAGTAGTTTTGTAATAAATATAAATTCACTTGTCCAAAGATTAAAATTAATTTACTGTGACTTTCCCAAAATAATAGCAAATAAACTAAATACACAAAAATTACAATTTTAAGTATCTTTTGATGTTTAGTGCTATATTGTACTCAGGGAGTCTAAATTTACAATACTGGTCAATTTGTAACTACTTCCAAAGGAACTAAATGTTTCAGTAGAAAATTTACTTCAGTAAGCAAGCAAAAGTTGAGATTATAGCACAATTCAGAATACACAATAATATAATTTTTTTTCCTAGCAGTGTGGAAGTGGGTTCAATACTTATATAGAACTAAGTTGTGCAGCATTTAATAAATCATACATTATGAGAGACATCTCTCAGTTACTAATGCAGCTGTGCTGGAGCCCATTCCCTCACTACATTTATTGTCAGTCTATTAATAAGCTCTATGCGTGGCAAATTGAGTGTTTTCTTTCCTACTGAGAGCAAGCAAAAAGAAAAAGAAAAGGAAATAAACATCCCTGAATATTACCTTGAAAACTAAATTAAAATATGTGTCCCGTACTCATTTAGCCTATTGATTACGTGGGCTACCTTTATGTTTTACAACCATTGGTAAGGCCATACTGTTTTGGAAGATTCAGTACACGTTTCAACTAGGTTGGTGTAATGTTCAAGGAATGGGACTCTTCGTAGATTCTCTTGCATAAAAATGCCATCTCTCTAGTGTGTCTGTTAAAGTTATCCCATTTTGAATAAGACATTCATGGGGGAACATCAGAGTCTACTTGTAAGCAGTATCCAATATCTGAAATATTTGTGGAAGTGTGTGTATCTGAAATATTTGTGGAAGTGTGTGTATGTGAGAAAAATATTTAGATGAAAGATTATTTGGCCAAGAAAGAGAGAGAAATCCTTCAGATTTTAATACCCAGCATTTTGTTATAGCTGTTTGAATAACAACTATTTTAAAATCAAGTTTAAATGGGCAAATATGTTCATGGCAGTGTTATTTACAAGAACAGAATTTAGAAGTTAATATACGAATAAAATGGCAGCTATGGGAATTCAAAAGTTGTGGGAAGGGAATATTTTCAGTTCAAGGAGAAAACCTTTAGATAAAATTTAATTGCTAAAACTGCTATAAATAAGTAAAACAATAATAAGATCTATAGGAAGAAAAAATCTACACAGATATAGAAGAGTTCTTAATGCATGCAAATACAAATTTCTTTCTTGAATGAGACACAAATATGTCATTTATATCAAACCTAAATTAATAATATAAATTGAATTGATACTAATTACCATTTGATAATTCAAAATTACCAAAATTTTGAAAATAACTCAGAAAATTATTCTAACACTCATTAGGATAAAAATATACACAATGCCCAGGACATCTTTGAGAAAGAATAAGAATAAAAGAGAATTAGCTTTAAAAGAAAATAAAAGTGCATTATGAAACTACACTCATTCACATCATTATCAGATTAATTACAGATAGATAGCTACATAGAAACTAACTTATTAAAATCAGTAGGAGAAATCTGGATTATTTTGTCAGGAATTCTAGAAAAGGTTTCTCTTTTGAGAAAATATAAATCTAAATACCAACTTTACATAAACTAAAATGAATACTTAATTGGGGTTTCTGATGAAATAAAAGAAAATCTAAAATTTGGGGAATTAAAAAATAACATATAAGTTAATAGAATTTCTTGTAAATTAATTGAAAACTCTAGAAGTCGAAACCGGTTAGAAATTTATCAATATAGATACCAATATAGATATCAATATAGAAAGAACTCCAAGGCAGCAATTTGGTAGGTGATGTAAATGCAACTAAAAGAATTGCCATTTGGTGTGATAAATAGGACAGGTTCAAAACTCACATCCTGAGGTAAACCGGGCCTAAGTTTATATACTTATATAACTAATCTTTAATATTTAACTATCTGAAGCTTTATTTCATCCATAAAATGGATGAATGACAACATTATAGGATTAACTTGTAGTGGCTGTGACTGTGATTATGACCATAATAATCCTTACACAAGAAAAAATAAAATAATTGCCATTTAAAAAAATACTCAGTGCTAACTAGAGTGAAGTGACTTATCCATGGTCACAGAGCTGTCAATACCAGAGCTGTAACTTGAGTCTTGTTCTCACTCCAAGCTCAGGTGTTGCTTCTATGAACACTATATTTTTAACTAGAAAATAAGACTACATTAAGCAGCTTATCTAAGGAGCATCAACTAGACTACGTTATACTCCTTCAATGTAAATTTATTACATTGTTTTTACCTGAAGTTATTCATTGAAAATATATCACCATAGTGAAATATGTTTTAGTGTTTTTTAAAAAAATTCAGAATGTAGCCAAATACACAATTTATTGTCATCCCTAGATGCGTAGAGTCCTACCATTAGCTATTTGAAGTGAAATGTTCATAGCCAAAGATAGTTAAAGGAAATTTGATCATAAGGTAATAAATAGAAATTCTATTTCTCCTCTCTTTGCGTCAGGACAAGATTTTTCAAGATTCATGACCTAAGCCAAAAGAATGCACCTTTAAAAAACCTAGAAAGAGACCAGGTGCCTATTTTGCATCACAGTACCAAATCACAGTTCCTCAAATACTGCACGTGAACATCCTGTCAAGAAAACCAATGAGGTGTAGCTACTGGAAGTTTCTACAAATTGTACCTGCTTAAAATAATCCAAATAATGTGCTATCTTCTCCTCCACAAATCTAAATATGTTTAAATATCTGAGAGTGACCATTTTCACAGCCCAGAACACAGAGAAGAAAAAAAAAATAGAAAAGATTCATTGGCAGTTTCCTCTAATGGTTTAAAACAATTGTAGCATTAATTGTAATCCCCAAAGCTTTGTTCTATAAAAATGCACAGCTCATTTAAAAGCAAAACATTAATACCAATTAAGAAAGCATTCAGCAGGTCCAGACAGAATTTATTTTTTACTCCAGGAATAAGATCGAAAAGTACTGGGTGATAAAGTATGCTTGAGTAACACTGAATACAACTAGGCACAAGAATAATAAATAATTAATTTGGAAGACAAAAAATAATTCATTTGTAAGAAGGAACAAACTGCTCATTTCACTTCTGGATAAAACTGGGAGCACACACATTCCTTTTGCTAATTTTCTCATTTTACTGATGAGAAAGCTAAAGTAAAAGAACATTTTCCAATGTCACAAGGTAGTTACTGTCAGACCTGGATCTTTAACTTGGTCCTTTTGATTTCCCTTTTTGGTGTTGCACCCTGCTGCCTGTCTAGTAGCAGGTTAGTAAGATTTTATTTTACTAGGTGCTTAAACCCAGACTTTCTGGTTGAAGGAAAAGCAGTTTAACGAAAATATAGAAATTCTAGTGCAAGTTTGACATTTTCTGCAACATTTTCAAACCTATGTTTGGAAAATGGTATATAATAAACTTTTAAATGGCCAGGAAAATCTAGTACTTACTCAGATTCTACTTGGGTAAAGCCACGCTTTGATCCTTGCCTCCATTTTCTTCTAATCTACTTTTTGTATATTTCATTTCTTATGAAAGAAGTTGAGTTTCAGAATTAAATTCTTTATAAATAATAGAAAGCGAGAGATGTGCAGTGTAATAGACATTTGTTTTATCTATTCCCCTTCTAGGAAACAAAGACACATTTCTTTATTTAGGGAAGTCACTCTTGTATGACTCTTTGCCATGTGGAAAGTTGATCATTTGGAGGATTTCATACTTTTGGCCACAGTAATTCATTCAGTGATGGATACATGGTCCCAATTTGCTCAGAGTGTCCCAAAGTTTTTCAAGCAATAGTGAAGTAAAATGGTATTCTCTTTACATGGGTTGCTAGTTTCTGAATATATGTTTCTAGACCTTTGAGCATGTCATTTGTCTCCACATAGAGAAAACGACACAGAGAATAAAACTATATGGGGAACAATCATACATAAAGAAACATGTATCAAATTCCAAGGACATTATTTGACATCCTGCATCTAGCCATGCCTGAAACCCAGACATTTACCCTGGAATCTTCAGTGAAACTCGTAAATTCCCTTTATGCTTCAGTGTTGGAGATTAGTTTGTTTTACTTGCAAACAAAGATTCTAGGTAAGTACCGGCATGTGAAACCAGATTAAAGAAGTAAGAAAAACACACGTTTTCTGTAATAATTCAATCAAATTTTCACTATGCACTATGCAATCACTTTCACTTTGCACTATGCAATAATGCAATCAAATTTGCACTGTCAACTTTTGAGGTCAAGATTTTCTTTCAAGTCTGCTATAGTCCTTATTACAGCACTTGCCATCCTGTCGATGGTATCAGTTATTGCCAGTTTTACTGCTTTATAGTTCTCATTTCTATAAAAGTGAATTAATAAACTCCAAGAGAAAAAGATGTCACATGAATAACCCTCATTCTTTTAGCTTTTGCATTAGATAATTTATGTCTCTGAAAGGAGTCAGAAGACTTAAGTTTTGGCGGACTTGCGCTGCTGAGGGTTCAATTCTGCAAAGGCAATGCAAATAGAGGCATTCTCCACGTCGTTGCTGAATTCCAAGAGTCCGTAAAATTCTGTTTACCCAGATGGTATATTTTATATTTTTGACTAAGCGTATTTATCACTTGCTATATTTGCTCATGTCCTTGGGTTTTGGGGAGTTGAATGTTCTTAGAAATCTGAATTGCAAGTCAGAAATCTCAGGAATAAACATCAGCTCTTTCAATGTACAAACTCTGCTTTCTCCCCACTCAGCTCCCTTTTACACAGAGTGCATAGTTTAATCCCTTTAACATATTTGCATTCAAATTGCATGTTTAAATCTACACATTTAAGAACATGTGGCCGGGCGCAATGGCTCACGCCTGTAATCTCAGCAGTTTGGGAGGCTAAGGACGGTGGATCATGAGGTCAGGAGTTTGAGACCAGCCTGACCAACATGGTGAAACCCCATTTCTACTACAAATACAACAGAAATTAGCCTAGCGTGGTGGCATGTGTCTGTAGTCCCAGCTACTCGAGAGACTGAGACAGGAGAATCGCTTCAATCCGGGAGGTGGACGTTGCAATGATCTGAGATCACGCCACTGCACTCCAGCCTGGGTGACATAGTGAAACTCCATCTCAAAAAAAAAAAAAGAAAGAAATTGTATATTTGGGCTGTTGGAGGACTGTGTATTTTGAGCATAAAATAAAAAGTCAGGAGGTTTCATGGGCATTATTAGCAATGTTTAACATGTATATAGTACTGTACTGTTATTAAGGAATGATTCTCTAAATTACTATATTCCCACAAACTATTTCACATGAAAACTGATGATGGGGTGAGTGGGTTAAGTGACATATACAATGCAAAAGAATAAGCGAATAATGGAGGGAGACTAGAAAAATAAAAACAGAATTATAAGTCAGTTGATATATTCTGTCCACCATGCTTTGCTTCTTTTCCAGATTTTCAGCAAGATCCTGGTTTTCTTTAGTTTGAGGTTTTGGGCTAAAACAATTCTTCATCACCTATTTAGTAACAACACTAAAAAACATCTTAACTTCCAAACTTTGAAGATAAAAACTTCTTTTAGTAATGAACTCTGTTTCTGTGTGTACTGCCCACCTATGATTAAAATCTTGAATCTATCTCTGGAGGAACCTCTCTTCCAGGTGAGAAAAAAAGATTCAATTATATAACTTTCTCTTAATTTCACAGCTTTTACAGATAATGCTGGAAAATGAAATCATCTCAGAATAGTGCATGCATTCATTCTGATTTCATGCTTGAATCTCAGGAGCTAGTTTCAATGGAGGTCTTAACTATTTGTTTCTTTCCATCTTTTCAAATGATTAAATGTTTCTTTAGAAACTTTCACTTCTCTAATATAAAGGATATAGTATAATTTTCTCCTCAATGGTTCACGTTTTCTCCTTATAAAATCAATGACTAAAAGCTGATGAGAAAGGAGTTAACTACAGGCACCCATATATTTCTTCTGTACTCTGCCACTGGTTAAGAGGATTTTCATTCCCTGTAGTTCCCCATCTCTATCTGTAGTTCTCAGCCTTTGATATTTCCCATTGATAAATTTTCCTTATTAATAATATATTGCCCCAGCTCCTGAGTTCAGCTTCCACCTCATTTTATAAACAGACATCCCCCATTTCTAGCTCCTCCTGTTTGTGAAGTATGAATACTTCATACTTGCTCTGAATGTAAGTCAGTAAAATTCTTCTGGAAAATAATTTTTTGAGTTTCAAATGTTTGATAAATGATCACACAACCTGCATCAGTAAAATTACACACAGAAATCTATCTAAAATGACTTGAAAATTATGTATAATGATGATAATTACGTACATGTAGTAGTAAAAAAATGGAAGCAAAGGAACTAACAAATGATAAGACTATAATGAATTACTACTGTAATTAGTTCACTTTCACACTGCTATAAAGAAATACCAGAGACTAGGTAATTTATAAAGGAAAGAGGTTTAATTGACTCATAGTTCCATGTGGTGTCATGGCAGGGGTACTCAATAAATTTATAATCATGGCAGAAGGCAAAGCAATCATGTCCTTCTACACAAGGTGGCAGGAGAGGGAAGAATGAGAGCAAAGCGAAGAGGTAAGCTGCTTGTGAAACCATCAGAGCTCATGAGAAAATTTTCACTATCATGATAATGGCATGAGGGGAAATGTCCCCATGATTCAATTACCAGGTCCCTCCCGTGACATTTAGGGATTATGAGAGTTACAATTCAAGATGAGATTTTTGGGGGAGGGGCATAGCCAAAGTATATTATTCTGCCCCTGACCACTCCCAAATCTCATGTCCTCACATTTCAAAACACAATCCTGTCCTTTCAACAGTCTTCCAAAGTGTTAACTTATTCCAGCATTAACTCAAAAGTCCAAGTCCAAAGTTTCGTCTGAGACAAGACAATCCTTTCCACCTATGAGCCTGTAAAATCAAAAGCAAGTTAGTTACTTTCTAGGTATGATGGAGTACAGGCAATGGGTAAATACACCCATTCCAAATGGGAGAAATTGGCCAAAACAAAGGGGCTACAGGCCCCATGCAAGTCCAAAATCCAATAAGGCAGTTATTAAAACTTAAAGTTCCAAAATGATCTCCTTTGACTCCATGTCTCACATCCAGATCGTACTGATGCAAGAAGTAGGCTCTCATTGCCTTTAGAAGCTCTGCCTCTGTGGCTTTTCAGGGTACAGCCATGCTCCTGACTACTTCCTCAGGTTGACGTTGAGTGTCTTTGGCTTTTCCAGGTATACCGTGCAAGGTATCAGTGGTTGTACCATTCTGGTGTCTGGAGGATGGTAGGCCTCTTCTTATAGCTCCACCAGGCAGTGCTACCATGGGGACTCTGTGTGAAGTTCCAACCCCATACTTCCCTTCTGCACTGCCTGAGTAGAGGTTCTCCTTGAAGGCTGTGCCCCTGCAGCAAACTCCTGCCTGAACATCCAGGCATTTCTATACATCCTCTGAAATCTAGGTGGAGGCTCCCAAAGCACAATTTTGTACTTCTGTGCACCCACAGGCCCAACACCACATATAAGTGCCAATGCTTAGGGCTTTTATCATCTGAGGCAATGATGTAAGCTATATATTGACCCCTTTTTGCCATGGCTGGAACTGAAGCAGCTGGGATTCAGGGCACCATGTCCAGAGGCTGCACAGAGTAGGTGGGCCCTGGGAGTAGCCCAGAAAACCATTTTGCCCCTCCTAGGCCTTAGATCTGTGATGGAGGGGGTGCTGCCATGAAGGATTCTGGCAGGTCCTGGAGACATTTTCCCCCTTGTCATGGTGATTAACATTTGGCTCCTCGAATTTCTCCAGCTGACTTGAATTTCTCCCCAGAAAATGGGTTTTTGTCCTTTATCTCATTGTCAGGCTGCAAACTTTCCAAACTTTTATGCTCTGTTTCCTCTTGAATGCTTTGCTGCTTAGAAATTTCTTACACGAGATACCCTAAATCATCTCTTTCAAATTCAAAGTTCTACAGATCTCTAGGGCAGGGGCAAAGTGCTGCCAGTCTCTTTGCTAAAGCCATTCAACAAGTGTCTGGAAAGTTTCAAACTTTCCCACATCTTCCTGTCTTCTGAGTCCTCCAAGTCTCTAGGAAGTTCCAAACTTTCCCACATTTTCCTGTGTTCTTGTGAGTTCTCCAAGCTGTTCCAATCTCTGCCTGTTACCACTTCACTTCCTGTTCCTGTTCCTGTTCCAAAATCACTTCCACATTTTTTTAGTATCCTTATAGCAGCACCGTGCTACCTGGTACCAATTTACTGTATTACTTCATTTTTACGTTGCAATGAAGACATACCTAAGACTGGGTAATTTATAAAGAAAAGAGGTTTAATATCCTCACAGTTCCACATGGCTGGGGAAGCTTTCAGGAACTTACAATTATGATGGAAAGAAAAACAAACATGTCCTTCTTCACACGGCATCAGGAAAGAAAAGAATGAGAGCCGAGTGAAGGGGAAACCTCATGTAAAACCATCAGATCTCCAAGAACTTACTATCCTGAGAATAGCATAGGGAAAACTGCCCTTAAGATTCAATTACCTCCCACTGGGTCCCTCCCAGGACACATGGGGATCATGGGAACTACAATTTAAGATGAGATTTGGGTGGGGACACATCCAAATCTTATCAACTACATAGCTACTCAGAGAAATGAGAATTAAATGTTACAAAGATTTGAAAGAGAAAAGATTTTTAAAAATTGTAAAATGCATTTACTATGGGAAAAAATACAATCTTGAGAAGAAAGTCATACTACACAGTCATTGTATTAGTCATTCTCACACTGCTATAAATAACTACCTTGGACTGGGTAATTTATGAAGAAAAAAAGTTTGACTCACAGTTCCACAGGCTATATAGGAAGCATGGGTAGGATGCCTCAGGAAACTTGCAGTCATGATGGAAGGCAAAGGGGAACCAAACATGTCTTACAACCATGGAGCAGGAGAAGAGAGAAAAAAGGGGGAAGTGCCACAAACTTTTAAACCATCAGATCTCATGAGCACTTAATCACTCACTACCACGAGAACATCAAGGGGAAAATTTGCCCCCATAATCTAATCCCCTCCCACCAGCCCTCCTCTAATTTAACATGAGATTTTTGCAAGGACACAAATCCAAACCATATCCATTACCTATAAAATATAATTACTAATATCATAAATATATGCATAGGTAGATGGCTAGATAAAATACATCAAAATGTTAAAAGTGATTACCTTTGGAATGCAAAACTAAAGTTTTGTTATTTATATTATTATTATTTATTTAGTTTAGATGATTTTTTTCCTTTCCTATTTTCTAAGCAACTTAATCATTTTAATGAATTTTTTTGTATTTATTTAAAGGATTAACTGTCTCACACTTGTATCTTGATGTGGATTTAGAATTTTAGGTAAAAATAATTTTTGTTTGCCACTGAATATACTTCAGCATTATCTTTTGCCAAAGATTACCATTTCGACAAATAATTTTAATTAAATAATTTTTCCTGAAGCCACTTTGCTTTTATTTTCCCAGAAATGTTTAAGATCTTGTATAATTTTATTTTTTAGAAATGTTTCCTGTTATCTACAAATGAGTCATAATCATCATCTTGCTTAGCTGCGTATGAATTCTTAATTTATGAAGATTAGGGATTTTCATCATTATTGGAAATTTTAAAAACATTATTTGTGGACTATTTTACATCCTCATTATCTTTTTTTCTCTGGAAAACTTTATAGACTTATGTTTTGATTTCAATATCCATCACTTATCTCAAACATTTTCATTTTGTTAACTAATGGGAGAGATATTAGTCTGGACATTATTTTATAAATTATATTATATTTTAATTCCTTTAGCTATTTAGAAATTTTTATACGATATCTATTTATTTTGAAATCTATGTAATTAAATGTAGGCCTTTTAATATTTCTTTACATATTTTTCAAATAATTATTTAAGAAATTTTCGTGGTCTACAATTGTTGATTTTTTTCACAGAAAACTTGTTTTATGGATGTGATGTTTTATCATGCCTCTGAAGCTAAGAATAGTGCTTGTTTTGAAGTCTCTTATTTGCTTACTAACTCTTTGTTTAAGTATTTATATTTTGGCTTATCATGTTGATGCTTCTCATATATTGTTCTAATGTTTATTTTCAGTTCCCAGAAATTTTTGGTGATGGTTGGTTTTCTGCTTGCTTTTGCATTTGAAATTCTCTGTTTGCCTATCAGTGGCATTGTCTCACTTGATTATCAAATGCATCTGGTGATTGTGGAAAATGTGCATAAATTACTGTGGAGAATTAAAAAGCAGGTATTCCATAAATTAAGGTTTTCTCTTAGAAATAGGTTGCCTTCTCTCTCCTTTGTGGTTTATGTCTACTTCAGGCATTACTCTTTCTCTCAAGAGCATTAATATTATTTTTAATTTATTAACCAACTGCAAATAAAAGTTAACAGAATAGTGTAATGAATCTGCAAATGCCCTCTACCTAATTTAACAAATGGTTACTATTTCACCATATTTATAAAAGCTTTATTTCAGAACAGTATAATGAATCTGCAAATGCCCTCTACCTAGGTTCATGAATGGTTACTATTTCACCATATTTATAAAAGCTTGATTTAAAAATGTTATGGCTAAATCCCAAATCATAGGGAAATCTGAACCTATATTTCATCAATCAAGAAATAGAATATCTAGAATAAGATGGATTTCAATACAAAGAAAAACTGAGCTCAGTGGTCCTAGAAACACTCAAATTCAATGTACTGAAAATTACTGCTGTGCTGACAAGTAGAGAAGAATGGAGCAGAAAGGTTCATGCTGACTCTGCAGCCCCAGCTGTGCAAGGGCGACATCTGATCCAAGCATCTGTCTGCAGCCCATTGAACAGATCCCACAGAATCTAACAAAGATGATAATTGTTTTAAAAAGGCAGCAGGTGCTGAGTGTGTTTCTAAGTTGGCACAATCCTCACCAAGTTTTGTTCTGCTTTGTATGCCAACATTGGATTTTTTTTTTTCCAATTAGCAATCACATAGCAATGAGGCAGAATAGCTCAAGTTGCATTTCTCCTGGGATTTAACATTTTATTATCGAATGTATTAACAGATAGAAAACATTTCTGAACAAATAAGGTAAAAATACATATTGTATTTTAGAGTATTAGAGTATAAAATTTCAAAGAAATGTAAAAAGAACAATGTCAAATATTTCTGGTTTAAAACCCACCTACATATATGAATTGGTAGCTACAGTCAATGTTAGAGATAACATGCTTCTTTCAAAATGATATGCCTTCAATGCTTTTGAGAGAGTAAAATTACTGAGCAATGTATGGCTGTCATCCATGCAGAAAATACATTTCTTCAAGATACAAGAATGTAACTTTTAAGTGTCTAGATTTCTGATAAATCTGTGACCCACATCTCCCAAACATATGAATCTGCAATTCAAGTCGTTACATAAGTAGCATTATTTCATATCTTTTATCATAAGAAGCCCAGTGTTTTATGAAAGTGGTCTAAGGAAAAAACAATAATGTTTGGAAAAATCACCTAATTGTTTCACTTTTTGCATCCAACAGGTTAAAAAAAAAAAAAACATCCTAACTAAAAGTAACTCTGCTTAATTGAATGTTTTGGGGTAACTGAGGATCATGGTGAATGCATTTTCTGATAGTTTATAAAAAGTCTTTCTAAAAACGTTTCATGCACATCTTTCTTTACTCAGGAAGAACATTTATGATCAGGAGTTCTTAACTTTAATCCAGACCCTCTCCCCAGGCAATCTATGTGTAGAATTTAAGATATCAGTGAATTCAGTTGGAGAAAACTTATATCATTATTTTTATTAATCCATAACTAAAGTTGGTATTTTATCCATCAAAATGCCAGAAATAAGTCATGATAAAAGTTCTTGTGACTTCATTACAAATAGAAAACAAAAATATTTTTACATCACATTATAGTTTTACCAGATAATCTAGAAATGTAGCTTATGCTCCTCAGCACCTTAAAATCATGAAAGTTGCCAGCCCCATTATTTGATTTCTTTTGCTACATAACACATTTACTACAAACTAATTGGTTTACAACTCCACGGCTCAGATGTCCTGGCACACTTTTACTGGGTCCTATGCTCACAAGGTTGTCATCAAACCAGGTTCCTCTGGATCCTTTTCCAAGTTTGCAGGGTGTTGGCAAAAGTCACCTTTTTGCAGTTGTAGAATGTGTGGTCGCTTCCTTCTTCAAGGCTGGCAAGAGAGTGTCTCTGCTGCTTCCGGTCTCTGACCTTTAGATCCTCTTTCAAAGGGTTTGTTTGATTAGACCAGGTCAACCTAGGATCTTTTTGATTACTCAAAGTGAACTGATTATGGACCTAATCACAACTGCAAAACTCCCTCTCACATTTGCCATCTAATCTAATCTAATCACAGGAATGACATTCATCATATTTCATAGACTTTGCTCATATTCAAGGAAAACAAGTTTATATCGGGGGCAGGAATCTTGGGACATGTTAAAATCCTTCCTACCATATTATATGCAATGCACTAATAAAGAAGCATATATATTACAACATCACAATTTTAAAAATATTTCAATAGTTTTATTTTAATAAGTCAATTTTTTTAATCTTATGCATATTTTATGTATTTAAAAATATATTGTGAAAGGAGTTCCATAGGCTTGAATGGGCTGCCAAAATGATGTTTAGAATATAAGAAGATTTAAATCCTACTTCTAAAAGTATACCATTTACTCAATTTCTCAGTCCAAATTTAGAACTCATTTGGCCTCTACTTTTTCTAATAATCCACATTTAATATATCAATGTGTCCTGTCAGCTCTCCCTTCAAAATATGTCTTAAATTCAAGCCCTTAAGCAACATGGAAGAATGGTTGATGGAAAATAAACATCAGTTTCTAAAAAAAAAAAAAAAAAAATTCAAGCCCTGCTATAACTTCTAACATCTATTCCAAATTATTCCCCCATTATCTCTCTACATGACTATTACAATAGCCTTCTAAGTAGTTTTCTTGCTTTTATTCTTGTTTTTTCTCCACATATGATTATCTTTCTAAATAATGTAAATCAATTCAGGTCCCAGGATATCAAATCTGAGGAGCAAAGACTTTTATTATCAGAACCTTACCTCCATCCTGCCCCCCAGTTCTTAGTTTCCATGCCTTAATCCTCGTTACATGGCAAAAGGGACTTTATAAATGCAATAAAGCTACAGACATTAAGTTAAAGAGATTAGCCTGAATTATCCGGATGAGCTCAATCTAATCATGAGCATTTACTGGCAGAAAACTTCCTCTGGCTGAGGAGAGATGAGGCAGACACCAGCCACACGAGGAGATCAGAGGGGCTCAGAGTGCAGGGAGGACTTGGCTTGCTGTTGCTGGGTTTAAAGATGGAGAAAAGGAGCCTTAAACCGAGGAATACAAGTGCCCTTTAAAATGGCACTCAGCCAACTTCCATCAAGGAAACAAGGACCGCAGTTCTACAATAGCATAAAACTTAAATATACCTAAACCCTGAAGGAGCTTGGAAGATTCTTTCCCAGAGCCTCCTGGAAGGAATGAGTCCCTGCCGATACCTTGATTTTAGCTCACTGTGACATATGTGCCAGACTTCTCACCTACACAACTGTGAGAAAACAAATTGGTATTAACTTCAAGACACTAAGTTTGTGGTAATTTGTCAGAGAAGCAATAGAAAACTGATACAATAATCCATATGGACTTCGGTAACCAAGCCTCTATCTGCCTATGGCTTAGGTAACAAAGCCTCTATCTACCAACCTAAACTGATTACCAACTCATTTATTCCTCACTTACTCTACTGAGCCACATGGGTCTTTTTTCCTCTTAAGCCTATAAATAAGGGTTAATGTATTACATAGCAATAGAAAATTGATACAATGGAGATATTTGTTTTGACGTTATCTAGTAGTCAATAAATACTTAACAATGTATTTGTCCTAGACAATTAAGACACTCCTAAGCAGTGCTGAGAATCTGATACTAATAGATTTAACTTCATTTTGAGTTACCTATTTCTCTTTGAGGAATGATAGAAACTTTTAAATCAATATGTTAAGTTCTTAGATATTTGCCTTCATCCCTTAGATAAATGAATAAAGACTTTGAAGTCCAACAGAACTTTGCTCAAATCGAAACTTTGTAACAGTAGGCAAACCCTTTAAAATTCCAGTGTCACTAACTTCATTTGTAAAACAAGGATAATCTTTAATGAGGGAAGTAGTTAGGGAAAAACAGAGCTATCATACTCATATGTCACTTACCACAATGCCCAACATCTAGGAAGCACTCACAGAGTGCTAGTTTTTCTATCCTTATCCCACAGATTGGTAAGAAACGTAGTAAAGGGTTGTAAAAAGTCATAGGATGAAAATATCACTTAGATACAGCAGACTCCAGTGAACAAACAGGCTGGTCACTAAATTTCAAACACTGACAATTCCCTCCAGCTTTTCATAACACACATTTGTTTTCTTTTGAGATGTCCTATGTAATATATAAACTCAACAAGGTATTAATCCACTCTGCATGCATTTCTTTATGATCTGAAATGTACAACATTTTACCTACTATTTTACCAATTTTCATGTTATTACCATTTATAATACCCTCTTAAGTACCTACAATCTAAAGAGATTATGATCTCTAGCCTCTGAATGTTCAAAATCACCATGCAATCCATCCCTCAGTTGCAGTTTATTTCCCAAATGATCCAAAATATTCCCTGCACTTCTAGTTATTAAAAAAACTGTATGTTTAAAAAGCTTAACTCTTGATATCACTACATCAGGATATAAATAGACAGCTGTTTCTAAACCTTCTGGTTTTTAAGGTGCTTGAAGTAATAAAACCATGTATAATTCTAATTCTAATCATTTTCATACCTTTAACAAATGACCAATTTTTGTCTTAACTTGTAACAAAAGTCCCCGTTGGCACAAATAAGCCTAAAGTCTTAATTACAGAGTGTAAAATAGAAATAAAGATGTTTCAATGAAAGCATCTTTTCTTTTGCATGGTTAATTGCCACTTCACAATAAAACAACTGATATCCAAATGAATCATAAACCTTATTTTTTCTGCAGCACACTATGCTTTCAATGCAATAAGATTATATAGGGCCTAGATTTTTAATGTTTAGTTTTTGGCCCATTTTATGTTTATTATAGGAACTTAGTCTAAGAATCCAAACAAAATAAGAAAAAAAAAAAAAAATAGGGTCAATGCCAAGGAATATCTTTATTTTTCTGGAAAAAAATCTTTCCATGAAATTCTCCACTCATATAACATTCAAAAAGTTATGAAAAAAGTAGGTCGGGCGCGGTGGCTCATGCCTGTAATCCCAGCACACTTTGGGAGGCCGAGGCGGGTGGATCACCTAAGGCCAGGAGCTCAAGACCAGCCTGGCCTCTTGAAACCCCGCCTCTACTAAAAATACAAAAATTAGCCAGGCCTGGTGGTGCACGCCTGTAATCCCAGCTACGCAGGGGTGGGGGAGGTGGAGGTCGGGGTCTGAGGCGGAAGAATCCCTTGAATTCAGGAGGTGGAGGTTGCAGTGAGCCGAGATCACGCCACTGTGCTCCAGCCTGGGAAACAGAGGCTGAGGCAGGAGAAACACTTGAGCCCAGGGTTGAAGGTTGCAGTGAGCAGAGAGCGTGCCACTGCACTCGAGTTTGGGCAGAGAGTGAGACCCTGTCTGAAAAACAAAATGAACAAACAAGCAAAACAAAACAAAACAAAACAAAAAGAAAAGAAAATGCGTTTGTTTAATAAGTTAAACCATCACTTCTAGGAAATTACTAAGGGTGAGAACAAAGTTTCAGCTAACAGAATATTTAACAGAACGTTTTATAATAGGGCAAAATATGAAATTATTTATGTAAATAAAATATTGGGGATATTTTATTGAATATTAAGCAGACACTGAAATTCAGGGAATTCTCATAAGTTCTTACCAGTTGGCTTCTATATCTTTATATTGTCATCCTTCCAGTTACCATGTGTGAACTTTCTGGCTTTCTATCTTGGTGCTGAGCTCTTTGTATGTATATCTTTCTACATTTTGTTCAATGACACATAATTACTAAGTAATAGAGATAAGATTATATCCAGAAATTACTATAATTGCTTTAAAATCTTTATTCAAACTCCAATTAACATAGTTACATTTCAAAATGAAGTAGGTAAATGCCTTAGTATCTGATATTCTGTTCTCTTTTTGTGGAGTTTAATTATCCAATTTCTTCCATGTCATAATTTTTCTGGATACACAAGCTTACCATAAAATGTTTGTCATTAAAAACTCTCTTGGACTCACATAATCATGTGGCTATTGTCTAATATCTCTGGTTCCTATTTCAACAGTATTTCTTCAAAGAGTTATCTATACTCCAATAACTTTTATCCTACTCTCTTTTATACTTACATAGTTTGCACTTTTATCTACACTGCTCTTTTGAAATAAATTTTGTTACAGTTACTAGTGAACTCTTGACTACTCAAACCAGTGGTCAGTTTTCAGTTATATCTTAACACATGGGCAGGATCCTACACATTTGTAGACTTTCTTCTTGAAATTCTTCACTTGCCTTCTGGGAACTGACCACTTTTGTGCCTCTTTCTGTCTCAGTGTGCTTTACTTTTGAACCTCTATTGTATTTTCTTCTCACATACTCAACCCCAGTGGCAGGTGCAGTAGGAATGCCCCAGGTATCAGCTAGAGGAATTCATCTCTATTCTGTTCACTCTTATTCTCTCGACTATCACAGCTAATCTCATGGGCTATAAATGCCATAGCTAAGCTAAAGACACCCAAATTAGTATAAATACGTTCTCTTCACTGAATTCAGACTTAGATAGGGAAGTGCCTACTTAACACTGGGATATGCTATAGACATACAAAACATTACATATCCAAGATCAAATCCCTGAATGTTCTGCCTTCCCCAAACCTGCCTGCTTTTCCCTCGACAGTCCTTTTTTGGGTAAAATGAAAATTTCTTTTTTAACTATCCAGACCCAAAAAGAAATTTTATGGTTTCCTATGACTTATCTCTCCCACTCCCAACATTCAATTAGGCAAAAAATAGTATTAAAGCCACTTAAAAAATACATCCAGAACATGATGACAAATATTGCCTGCTACCACCATGGACCAAGCCAGCGTCACTGATTCTTGCCTGCCATGTTGCTCTAGCCTCCTAACTGGCCTCTGTGCTCCTTCACTTGTCCCACTGCGAGTCTATTCTCAGATAAGTGCTTACCATCTTAGAGTAAAAACTAACACCTTATTTGTCACTAAGGCCCCACATACTTTGTTCCCCACCACCACTACGACCATTCTGACTTAGCACCTTAATTCCAACCTTTGACACAATTCAAAAATTTCCACATTAAACATGTATTTCCATTGTAGCAAAAATAATCCAACAAAAGTTACTTAAATTTTTGATATTTTTGCTCTTTTCCCACCAACTGGCTTGAACCCTATTACTTATTGAAGTTTCTGATACTAGATTATGTGCTACCTATCAAATAATGTGGCAGGCATAAAAACTGTCAAAATGCTTACAGCATCATTCAAAACATAAATATTTACTACTATTTATTATATAGGAATAAATGTGAAGGTATTGTTGACATCTGAATTATTTTCATGAAAATCCATCACTTCAACTGTTTCTTATGAGATTATTTTGAATCTCTTAGTTTAGGTATCAATTGTCCTTCATCTAGAATACTGAATATTATTCTAGCATTATTTCCTACTAAAGTAAATGTTTTTTCATGTGTCTTTCACTTTGCATGAGGACATATACATAGTTTCTTAAATGTTATCTATAGATTTTCACATTTAATCTTTTCTCACTGTTTCCTACAAATCAAATATTATTTCTCTCTACATATATGTGAACCTAAACATTCTTCATAGTCCATCTAAGATTGTAGCGTCTCTACTGAATTCTACAATTTTGAATAACCTTTCTTCTTATGACCCCTTTGTTAAAATTGATAAGTATTTAACATGTATCTTCTTAAATTATAGCTATGTATATTCATAGCTCCCAGAAAATAATGGGATGTTTTAAAGGAATCTCTATGACAGAAGGTGTAATGCAAAGAGCTTGAACTTTGGTTTCAAAAAACACTTCGGTTCAAATCTCTTCTTTGCATGTAACATACCCTAGTAGTCAGCATTCTCCAGAAGAATAGAATCAACAGGAAATATACATACACACACACACAAACACATAAACACACATATGCAATATGTACACACACATATATCTATATATACACTCATACACACACATATACGCAAACACACGGAGAGAGAGAGAAGAGAAAAATATTAAAGAACTGGTCGAGGGAATTGCAAAGGCCTGGCACATCCAAAATTTACAAGATAGACTGTAGGCTGAAGACGTAGGGAAGAGTTCTCATTCAAGTCCAAAGACAGTCTGCTAGTAGAATTTCCTCTTTCTCAGGAGACCTCAGTCTTTTTCTATTAAAGCCTTCAACTGATTGGATGAGGCCTACCCACATTATGGAGAATAATCTGCTTTATTCAAAGTCTACTGATTTAAATGTTCATCTCAACTAAAAATATCTTTATGGAAACATAGAAAAATGTTTGAGTAAATATCTGGCCTAGTCAAGTTGATATTTAAAATTAATCATCACAAATACTATATGACTTTGGTTACCAGCTAATTAAAAGTTTTGGTTTTCTGCTTCTTCAAAACTTTTTTTCCCTTGTTACTGGGAATATTTGAATTTGTAGCATATGCAAATTATCTGGCTCGGTAATAGAACAGGCACTCAACAAAAATCACCTGCCCCTTCTCCCTTTAGGCAACAAGTATTGCTTGGTGTCTGTGTGTGTATATCTGTGTGTATTTGTGTTCATATGTGTTTAAGCTCTTTGCTAACTGTTCATCTCAGTGCTGGGCACTTGGCAGAAGATAAAATTCTTACTGTCAATTAACTAATGAGTTCTCAAGGAATGAACTAATATGCTGCATATAAAAAACAATCTATAAAAAGATGCCAGGTTGAACATGATTGCCTATTATTCAAGGGTATAGTTTATGGGCCAGTTGGGTAGTATCAGCGGAGTAATGTTATTAAAGTACAGTTTACAAAATAAATAAAGCAAAACCTGCCTGGGCTTATACATTTGGAATTGTTGGAAAGCAGAATGGGAAAAGAAAGTACTAATACAAAGGAAAAAAGCTGAGGACAAAGCCTGAAGGTGAAATGGCTTTGGTGTGTGACAACAAGAAGTAGGGGAAGGCACTAACAGTTATTAAGTACCTGTAGAAACTGTGCTGGGTACTTCACAAGTTATTTTTATTTTTGTAAGATATGAAGAAATTGAGACTTACAAAAGTTCAGAAATTTGCCTAAGGTAATACATTTAAAAAGTCCATGAACAACTTATGATGCATATTAATGCAAAAGTTTCCAGGACTCCAACTTACAAAGAAACAAGCTCTCATTTTATCAGCTTCCTCAAAAACAGAAATATGAGTCAAAAATATCAGGTTACTTTACTTCAACAGTTAAACACAAATTTTGTTAGCTCTAAATCTCATGGGGTTATGGAGGAATTCCAACCCTTTACAAAGAAATTTTGAGTATTTATTAAACCACTAAGAGATAATTGGTGAGTGTTCATTAATCATGGTGGGATGCATTGCTTCTGGGCTCATGAATCTGGATTCTGCCACAGCTGGCTTCTGCCATTTCAATTTTGTACCACAGAAGATCTCCCTCCAGTTGCTGTTATGATGGCTCTTTGGAGTCTTTTAAAATGTAAATGAAATAGTCGTCCACTTTACTTTGATCAGTTGTCTACTATTAGTATGCATGTGTGTCTGTGTGTGTGCACACATATGTTGGTGTAGTGCTAAAACACCGTAGTTTGATGCTTTAGAAAATCATTATAATTTTGCTAGTTTTTGATGGGATATGATCCTACAGGAGGATTTTAGGTAATTTAAATAAAATAATATGGATATTTTTAGATCACCAGATATTTTAGACTCACATTTCTGTTCATGAGGAAGCTCTCTGGGATGACTAAAAATCTGTGTACAGCATTTATCTGTATATGGAAACATTACCACATCTACACTACCACAGTTTGGGGAACAGCAAGGGATTTTGAATGGATGAAATTTTGCATTGTTTCAAGAAGGCCTTAGTAGCTTGGAACAGATATAGGATGATCAGCAGATGTAAGAAAACATCAAATTTTTTTTCTCTCTCTCTCTCTCTCTCTCTGTGTGTGTGTGTGTGTGTGTGTGTGTGTAAAGCTTAGAGGTGATTTTTGTAATTCTTTAACGCTACAAATTTCTTTCTTTTTTAAAAATTTTATTTTATTATTATTATACTTTAAGTTCTAGGGTACATGTGCATAACGTGCAGGTTTGTTACATATGTATACTAGTGCCATGTTGGTGTGCTGCACGCATCAACTCGTCAGCACCCATCAACTCGTCATTTGCATCTGGTAAAACTCCCAATGCAATCCCTCCCAACGCTACAAATTTCTAAAAATAAATGAACTTAATTCTGAAGAAGGACAGACAGTGGCCCAAGATTTCAGCAAGCCAGAAATTAATAATAATCCTATTTTCCCATCTTGAAAATATCATTAGCAATTTGAGATGATATGTGAGGATGTCCTTTTGCCTATGATAGAAATGGTCTCTTATTGGAGCTGTAGTTCCACTACCTGGCCCCCACAAATTAAACTCCTGACTGAGGTTATAACATCTATGACTATTATTACTGAAGGTACTGTACAAAGGGTATTGATGGAAATTACCTAAAGCCAAAATTTATTAGTGACTTTTTGAACACCAGAAAAGATCAGACTTCAATGTCATTAATGCTCCTAAATAGTGCTTCAGTGACAACTTTGTTAGAAAGAGAAAATGACTTAAAATTCACACTGGGGGGGGGGGGGTTTAAACCTCTGACCAATTTCAATTACAAATTTAAAACTCACATGGACTTCATTGACTAAAAGCCTCCCTTACTCCCTAACCATTCAGGAGGTTTGTATAGACTGAAAATATGTTCCAAGTTTGAATGAGCAGCACTAATAAAAATTACCCTCTTCAAGGGAAATAGTTTAACAAAGAAGGTGAAAGAGCCAAGATTCAGATTGTTCCTACTTACTTCTTTGGGATCCCTGGAAAACCATTACCCACTTAGTTGGGATCTTCAACATTTATGGGACATATTCTACTGAGGAGCCTCCCTCCGGCCACTCACCAAGACCACGATTTCCAATAAAGAGGGTAAGGCCCTCCATTTGCTTTGCTTTTTTAAAAAGGCAAAGCATTAAATTGTGCATGTTTTCTCCATATTTTGTCTTTCCCTAATTTAAGCAGAAGTTTAGGCTTTGTGTTTGCTTTTAGTAGGGAAGAATAGTTACAGGATGAGAAGCACATGCACTAGAATACCCTTATTGGAAAAAGAAAATCCCAACAGTAACTGAAAATTAATTCCTTACTGACTTGATAGAAAATATTTAGAGGGGTCCACTAAAGAAAATATTAGATTAGTGTAAAAGTAGTTGCAGGTTTTGCCGTTACTTTTAAAGCAAACTGCAATTACTTTTGCACCAATCTAATAAACAAATTGTGGAATATTTCCTGCTCATCTGAGTTTGTAGAGTAGAATAATTTAGTAACATAGTCATTTAAATGTATGCATATAGCCCTTATAGTTTCCTTTCTAGTATTCACACAGTTCTCAGGATCATTACTCCATTCTGATTCACAGCCTCCACTGTGGACTCCTACTCTTGAATCTGACTCCTTTGCCATGGTTCATTGATGTGCAGTGGCTTACAGTTCCACTTGTACTTTAGCTTCTGGAAGAAATCCTCCGTCCCAGGTTAAACATGTAAGTCAGAATTTATGTGTTAAATAGTTCATGTATCAGTTTCACAAGATGTTAAATATGTTTACACAAAGTATTTGATGCATAGTAGGAAAAGAGGCCATTGGCTAGACAAACCCGAGCAGGTGAATTTTACAATGAATTCCCTAAATATGCAGTATATATTAGAGAGGGTAGACAGGGGTAAGAGAGAGGTTAGGGAAAGAGAAATTAAGAGTTATAAGTCTGAGAAACTAGAAACAATTTGCAGTCAAGATAGACAGAAGAGATGAGATACTTATAATTACTAGGTTGTATGCTTAAATACCCACATGAATAGATGTGCTGATAATAGAAATTTAAGAGCCAGGGAGGTATCTAATTTATAAAGATAAGGCAAGGCAAACTTTAGGAATGTTGAACTAAAGATGGATATGTATTTAAACAGCATTTTTTTTTTTTTTTTTTTTTTTTTGCATCAGTGGTGAACATGAATCTAACACTCAGAAAGAGATCAAAATTTTACAGAATTAAAGTCAGGCTAGAGGAAAACAGGGACTAGCACAGCAGGTGAAGAAAGAAAGTTCAAAGGGAAGACTCCAGTGAGTAATGATGGAAAAGAGTACAAATGGCTTGGTAAGATCATTAGTTTCACCCAGGCACCTTATTTCATTAAAATAATTGGTGGTAGGGATGGGAGGTACTATATAGCTCTTGAATACCACGATATTCAAAAAGAGAGAGAGTGATATTAAAATGGATATGGTTATTTGATAATATGCTATAATAAAACATAAGAACAAAATAATTGAAGCAGGCAAAATTACAAAACAAAATCAAGTATTTCAGAAATGAAAGATAATCTTGACGAAGGCTATCAACTTTGAGATAAATTAAACAAAAAAAGAAGTGGATCAATCATTCTATTTGAGAAAGTTAGCTTATAGTATAAAGCCATATACCCAAAGTGGTGTTGATTTTTGTTTCTCTATGTGTGAGTGATTTCCAATTAGTAAAATGTTTAGCATATGATTACATTTCACTTTATTTCATCAAGTTGAGCAGACTACTTTCTCATGAAAGGAAATAATTTCCAGAAATTATTTGAGATTGTAATGTATTGTCTAGGTAAACACTTTTGAAAAGCAGTGCTATTCATTTTGTCGTTTGTATTCAGTAGGAAGTTTCTTTTCTTTTCCTTTCTTTTTTTTCTTAAGATAGGAAAATCTGAGTCTTTGACAATGTCACTGAGCAACTAAACCAATGTCAATAATAGTATTTCTCCTGACTTCTTGTTTATGTAGGTGAACTAAACCACATGTGTTAAACTTTGTTGTTTGGAATTTTTTTGATGTTAAATTTAAAACTCTCTTATATTTTGAACAATAACAACTGTTATAAGCATTTGTAGAAAATGAAGAACTTGATTTTTTGAAAATCAAATATCTAATATCAGTTTTACTTTCTCATTTTTACATGCACACTGTACTTTTGCTCAGTGTACATAAACACAGAAAGCAACATTCATTGAGTTCTTATGAGTAGTCAGGCTAAGACCTTAAAGATGGTCAAATAATCACCTTAACAACTCTTTGAAGCTGGTATTATCAACATTCAAATTTTATAAAGAATCTGAAATTCAGGACTGTAACCAACCTAAGACCACACAACTCATGAGAGGTAGAGTGAGGTTTGAACAGAGGTTTGCCAGCTTCCAGGCCCCTATTTCTATCATTGTTCAGAAGACTTTGATTCCTAAAATGAATGACCTATTTGATTACACAAGGATTGATGAAACAAGCTAATGAGATTTTATGTACATTTTAAGGATACACACACCCACATACATTCTTAATATATATGTCCAAGTTAAGTATTTTAGTTTACGTTTTGTAGCTGTCTACATAATAATTACTCACTTAGGATATAACTACAACACTGTAACAACATGCCAAATATTACTGTAGTTGAAACTGAAAATGGCCAAGTAAGATACATGTTTAATTTTTTGTGAAAGCTATTTTAAGATAAAAATTACTGGCAGATTGTTAACAGCAAACTAGCAGGTACTCTGCTAATTAGATAAATTGGACACAGCATGCTTCTGTTTGTTTTGGAACCAACGTTTGTAGAAACATTTGAACATGAGGATGACAGCTGTCAAGTGCTCCTCTTGAGTTAGCGGTTAATCCATTGCTATGGCATAATTCTAGCGTCTTTTATACTCAAGAAACTGATGACAATCTATATTTAAAAGGAACATGAGTGGTTATAGGACTGCATGTTCAATACCATATAATTCAATACCATATAATTATGCAAAGCACTAATTTGATAGAAAAGGGCCTTTAAACAAATGAGTTAGTTGGACTACAATATATTAAAAATAAAACTATCTGTCTCTCCCTCTTTCTCTTTTTCTTCAATGGAAAGGGAGATGGGGATTGTTAAAGACCTGATTGTATTGTCTCTGGTCTCTGTTTTTAAAAACATATTTCCTTTCTTTCTCAAATTTGCAATAGGCAAAATAGTCTGATAGCAAACTGATAATTCAAGTCATTATTAGACACAATGCCAGAAGGTTGCACAATAACTATTTTACATGAACAGGATTGGAATGTAAAATAAACATTTAAATTGAGTTAGACAAAAAGACACAAAGAAAAATAACAAAAAGGGCATTAGAATCAGGGTCTATAAAGTGATTTACATTAGTCACTGCTGAAACTTCAGTCTCATAAATATAAATATGTGCTGTATTTTTTCCCCACTTGCTTTTATTATTTGAAATGCTTTGCCAACAATTATGATCTTCACTTTTGTGGTTCTCTTTATACTTAGTTGTAGCAAAATTCCATTCAAATAACAAGCAAATAAAATTAAGAACCCAAAGCAAACTAATTTTAAAAATAAAGAAATGTATATGCTAACATAGTTAAGAAGTCCATTGTCTTCATTTCTGATTGAGTTTCCTGTGATCTGCGACTTGTTGGCTTAGCTGCCTCCAACACTGGCATCAGTGTTGATGTTGCATACCCGCCCCTGCTTGAGTCCTCTATTTGATTGCTCTTTCATTTGCTTTGTGATCTACATGGAGGGTAAACATGTGCATAAAACAAATGATCCACAGCAAATAAGCTTGTTATCATTTTAGACATTTATTCTAGCTATAGTTGGGGAGTTGTGAAAAAAAAGAGATGTTGGAAAGGAGGAGAGTGTGTGTATCATTCTACTTGATGCAGCATGGACAGGAGGAAAGCAGATGAGGATGTACTCTTGGTTGCACAGTTGTAAACAGCATCAGAGTGGGCTGTACTGATTTGTAGGGAAAGCAGACTTTGAAGGACTCCCCCTCACGCTGTTCTTGTAGGCCATAACCGAAAGCTCCAACACAGCGGTGTGCATGCAGATCCAGCTGGCAGCAATTGACATTATAGAAACATAAGAAAGAGTCAAGCAGCCTTTCCATTCAAACAGGATAATGAGAGTGCTGGCTAAAGAGTGTGACTTTCTAGAAGTATGGTAGACTAACTGTAGCACTTTCAATAGAAAACAACAGAGAGAAAAATTAGTTATACCTGAATATTCGGTCCTAGGATGGGGATTATTCAACCTACAGAAGCAATTAACAGTCATGGAAGATATATGTGAAAACTTCCTGTATATTTGGAAGTGGTGTCATATGAAAGAGAGAATATAACTTGTTCTGTGTGGATCTCAAGTTTAGGCTGACCTGGCATTAATTGTATCAACATCATTACATTATGAATAAAGGAAGAATACTCTATTAATTAGAATTATCCCAGGATGAAATGCATAGTTATGTAGTCAAGGAAAACAGAGAATTTCCCAATACTGGAAGTCTTTATGAAGAAACTCACATAAAGATAGTGTACAAACTATTTCATTTTTGGTGTATCTTTCTTTTTCAATAGGTAGTGACTAATTTGTGCACTAAATATTAATTAAAGATGATGCCACTAACCCACTTTCTCCTACTTGACTTACAAAGCAAGTGCTTGGGGTAGTTCAGGATAATTTAACACAACTTATTATTGATTAATCATTGTAATTCAAATTCAATTAAGTGATGTGTAGGTCTTACATAGTCGGCATGAAGCAGGAAGAAGTTTTAAAGGGGAAACAAAATTTGTATTGCACATTGGCAAGGAAATTAACATTTCCCTAACAGTAGTTACATGGGATAAGTAGCCATATTTTGTGATCTTCTGGAAAGAACTGATCCCTAGTTCTTGTTCTACAAATAATTCTTATACTTATTTTGCTTTCTCCAGTCTTAATCAGCCATGAAATCATCCTGGTATAACTTTTGAAGTATTTCTTAAGTCTTCCACTCCTTTATCTCTTCTCTACCCCCCCAAACCCCCAGACAGATATGCCACCATGCCTAGCTAATTTTTTGTTTTTTTGTACTTTTAGTACAGATGGGGTTTTACCATGTTGGCCCAGGCTGTTCTTGAACACCTGACCTCAAGTGATCTGCCTCCCTTGGCCTCCCAAAGTGCTGGGATTGCAGGTATGAGCCACTGCACCCAGCCTTAATCTCTTCTTAATCTCTATTTTCAACTCTGATAATTGAGGCTCTCATCACATTTTGTCTAGAGTTTAGCCTTCACAATTTTTTCTACCTCTTGAAAGAGACTCTCCTCTTCACTATACTTTAGTCAGGCTCCTCTACATCCTTTCTCAGCTAGGCTCTCTCCTTAGGTCTTATCTTCCAGGACAACAATCCTGCTAATTCACTTTAGCAAGAATCTCCCACTCAGATCATCCTGACTGGCCTCCAGCAATAATCTTGTCGAGTTGATTTATCCAGAATCCTCCCTTACCCCTGATATTTCCTCTTAGTAATTTTCCATTCAATAACTTCTACCCTGCGACTTGACCAAAAAATCCCACTTCCTCTTATATGGAGAGTTGAGCCCAGTCTGTCTCCCCTATTGCAAAATTTCATTGCAATAGTCCCTTTAATAAAGTCCTCCTTACACTCTCTTTAATAAATGACAGAATAATTTTTCTTTGACACTCCTCACTGTGTAAACCAAATGAAATATTTAAACTCAAATCTGTGCATATAATGCTTTCACATAAAATTATGTAAGTTTCCCCACTTTCCAAGATGGATTCTAAACCTTTCTAGATGTAAAATAAGTTATGCAAGTAAAAAAGGATTGGGAAGTTTAGTGGGTTGGGGGAGGACTGAACATGTAGGACAAAGTATAATTTTGGGGGATATAAGTATGATACTATAATGGTATACATATGATACAGTGAATTTGCCAAAACTCATAGAGTTTTATAGTGTAAAGAGTTAACCTTAATATAGACAGCTTTTGAAAAAAAAAATCAAGAGATCCCAGGACAAAATTCAGAATGTGACAAAACAGTCTAATTGTAGTGTTAACTCTGCTAAAGATGAACATTTATCAGCTAAAAATCATATATCTTAAAATATTAAATTCTGGCCAGGCGAGGTGGCTCACGCCTGTAATCCCAGCACTTTTGGAGGCTAAGGCTGGCGGATCACGAGGTCAAGAGATCGGGACCATCCTGGCCAACATGGTGAAACCCTGTCTCTACTAAAATACAAAATTAGCTGGGTGTGATGGTGCACACCTGTAGTCCCAGCTACTCGGGAGGCTGAGGCAGGAGAATCACTTGGGGGAGGCAGAGGTTGTAGTGAGCCAAGATCGTGCCACTGGACTCCATCCTGGTGACAGAGTGAGACTCTGTCTCAAAAAAAAATAAAAAATAAAAAGAATAGCTTCTATTTGATTATAAAACTACTGAATAATTCATTTGAAAACTATTTGATTTTGACATTTTGAAATGTGTTATCCCAGATAACAATTGCAATTGCAATTTTATGCCAATTTATTTATTCAATGCAATTTGTATGTATCTTCAAGAAAACCCAGATTTTCAAAGATAAATCACTGTGAATGATAATACTTATGGCATTTGTAAGCTAGAAGTAGCAAGATGGCCTTTAATTAGACTAATCTGGAAGTTTACAAAATATGTCTTTTAATATGTCAATGTTGCCTTACTAGTTTTCTCTAATTAGTAAATATTCAATTTGAAGGGAGTTGAAGAATGAATTCTTCAACGAATTTAGATGAGGTACCTTCCTAAATGCATCTTACCACCTTTTGATGTCCAACAGTAATATTTTTAAAAATCTCAGATACTACATTTTTTGTCTTTTTCATAAATTAATGCACAGTTTTAAAAGTCAAATTGTTCATTGAGACTACACATTCTTTTAATGCCCTTAAGGGATTGTGTAACCCTATGCAAAGATGGTAACGTTGCAATAAGAATCATTAAATTAAGATCATTCAGATTGTTAAAAATATCAACTGCAAGTTGTTGATATTGTATTATATTTTAGAATTATTTAAGCAGTGATTTTTTTAATAAGAAAAAATATGGTGACATTAGAAAAAAAGCTAATTAGAGAACATTGGCAGGGTGAGGTGGCTCATGTCTGTAATTTTAGCACTGCGGGAGGCTGAGGTGGGAGGATCTCTTGAAGCCAGAAGTTTGAGACTAACCTGGACCAAAGAATAAGATGCTCACCTTCACAAAAAATAAAAAAAAATTGGCTGGGCATGGTGGCACATACCTGTACTGCTAGCTACTTGCGAGGCTGAGGCAAGTCGAAAAATATATATATATACTATAGTACGTATATATAATATATAAGTAGAGGTAGCCTGTATTATATGAGCCTATACTATATATAAATTTTAAGCACCGGCTTTCTTAGAAACAGCGTGTACTTTTAATAGAAAAAAAAGAAAGTTCTGTAAACTATGTTTCATTTTGCTAGAAATAGATTTAGGAATGTCAGCAATTTAAAAAAAAGTAAAATTCACAATGTGCTATTATTTAATAGTTTATTACTGTCATCATCATAACTCCTAATGCTTATCAACACAACATCCCATGAATCCTCAAGCAAATTTTAGTAAGGATTTTAATATGACCCAGCAATCCTAAGATTTTCTAACATGCTTTTACACCATTGATACAAATAACACAATATTTTTCACAATTTAGTTTATGTGCCAAATATTTATCTAAATAAATACAAGTATTTTATCTTTTGTACACATGACATGTTTTTATAGATGAAAAAAGTCATGTAAATCCTGATTTAACCAGATAAATCTCACAAAAATCTAAGTGCTCAAACCAAACCATCAGATATGTTAGATGCACAACCGAATCTATTTCATGTTTGTTCATTGTCTTTCTCTTGGGACAGAGGTCCCTTATATAAATTCACAGCTTCCCCCAACTAGTCATCTGGTTGGTACCAGTCATCTGTCTTACTGTATAATATTGCACATTTATTTGTTTACATTGTTAGTAATGACCAAGATACCCTTAACCTCCCCCCCCCCCAACCCCCCCAGCTTGACTAAACATATACAGGAGTCTTTTTGACTTCTTTTAGAAAATGTAATTTCGAAAAGGACCAGTTGTAAATTCTTTCTTTAGCTCTTTGAGATTTATACTTATAACCTGGAGGTGACTTTCTTAAGGACTTGGGAATCATCCCTTTGAAATACAGATGTCAAAAAGATAACTTCCTTATGCCCCTTCTCTATGGGAGGGTAGGAGCCTGTCTTCAATAAGCAACATTAGCAAAACAATGGATAACTTTTAATAAGATATTTAACATAGTATCAGAACAAAAAGCAAACCTATTCCTTTAAAGAAAGTCTTCACAGAGCTGGAACTGAACTCTTCCATTCCCTGATTGCATTGAGGTGCAAAAGAAAGGACACATAGGGTAGTGAGGAGAGGAAGGTAGAGAGGGTTCAAGAAAGTGCAAATGCAGTGAGAGAGAATGTACACATATTACAGGAGAGGAAAGAGATGGTTCTTGCAGAACTGCTCATATAAAACAAAACATAAGGCCGGGCGCAATGGCTCACGCCTGTAATCCCAGCACTTTGGGAGGCTGAGGCAGGCGGATCACCTGAGGTTGTGAGTTGGAGACCAGCCTGACCAACATGGCGAAAACCCATCTCTACTAAAAACACAAAATTAGCGGGGCATGGTGGCGGGTGCCTGTAACTCCTTCTACTCGGGAGGCTGAGGCAGGAGAATTGCTTGAACCCAGGAGGCGGAGGTTGCCATGAGCTGAGATCTCACCACTGCACTCCAGCCTTGGAAACAAGAGCAAAACTCCATCTCAAAACAAACAAAACAAAATGTAAAACAGACAAGTAAAGGGTAAATAAAATATAAGAGAAAACATAAAATAGAGAGAACTACATATCTATGAGCTGAAAAAATTTGAAGCTGGAAAATATACAACACAATAGAAAAATATAATGTATTACAAAATGTTGCTATAAAAATGTAATGAGAAAATCACTATGACCCATCACAGAAATGCAAAGGTAAAAACAGGAAGAAATATGAAAATGTAGAATGCTAAATTAAATTAAGAAAACAAATAGAGAAAATGATTCTACTTTAGTGAAAATATATAAATTAAAATAAGCAACTAGTGACATGATTGAAAATTAATTTATTGCTATGAGAAAAAGTTTCATATTTCAATAAATGAAGAAATGTCCAAAAAGACTGACGATTTGTAGACAAGAGTCTTGAGCTTTTAGTATAGCAGGTCTTTGACAAGTTTTGAAAATTTTATCTTTTCCTTGTGGCATTTGGTGTATTTAGATTTTACAATTTTATGT
>NW_016814736.1:296858-326154 GCF_001698545.2 Rhinopithecus bieti | reverse complement strand
TTTTTGAGACGGAGTCTCGCTGTGTTGCCTGGGCTGGAGTGCAGTGGCCAGATCTCAGCTCACTGCAAGCTCCGCCTCTCGGGTTTACGCCATTCTCCTGCCTCAGCCTCCCAAGTAGCTGGGACTACAGGCGCCTGCCACCTCGCCCGGCTAGGTTTTTGTATTTTTTAGTAGAGACAGGGTTTCACCATGTTAGCCAGGATGGTCTCGATCTCCTGACCTCGTGATCCGCCTGTCTCGGCCTCCCAAAGTGCTGGGATTACAGACTTGAGCCACCGCGCCCGGCCTATGCCCTAATTTCTTAACAAAATGCATGATTTTTTAAATTTCCAAGTTAATCTTCTTTAAAGGCTATAAATTATAATAGAGTTTATAAGTATTTTATTGACAATTTTAAAGAAAGTCTATATTTGATTGTAGGTTTCGGAAGTTAATACATTACATATTAGAGATGTATCTTTTAAAATGTTACTTTCATATAGTTTTGTTTTGTCATGAGCTAAGTTAAATAGCAAGATTTTCTTTTTTTTTGTTTTTTTTTTTTTGAGACGGAGTCTTGCTCTGCCGCCCAGGCTGGAGTGCAGTGGCCGGATCTCAGCTCACTGCAAGCTCCGCCTCCCGGGTTCACGCCATTCTCCTGTCTCAGACTCCCGAGTAGATGGGACTACAGGTGCCCGCCTCGTCGCCCGGCTAGTTTTTTGTACTTTTTAGTAGAGACGGGGTTTCACCATATTAGCCAGGATGGTCTCGATCTCCTGACCTCGTGATCCTCCCGTCTCAGCCTCCCAAAGTGCTGGGATTACAGGCTTGAGCCACCGCGCTTGGCTTAAGATTTTCTTAATACTTTTATATTTTTAACACTCTGCTCATCCTCTACAATTTTGTTTTATAGATTTTAAGATTTTGCATTTTATACCAAATGATTATATGTTAATATAATATAAAGATTTCCCTTTTTTAAACTATTAGTCAATATTTTAGCTTTCTATTTTATCACCTTAACACTTTAATAGTTTTAATATGTATTCTGTAATTTTAGATTTAAAATTCAATTGAAGCATCTTTTTTATAAGCAAAAATTGGCTTATATCATTTTATTTGTTGAAATTTCATGTATGTTTGCCCTCTGTTCTTTCATGTTACCTCATGTAAACAACTTTATTTTTAATCTTGCTTTATTTTCTGTATTTTCTTATGTCTCTGGTTATGTGTGTGTAAGCTGAGCTCTGATGAATTATTTGAAGGGTGATAGGCAAGAAGTGTAGAGACCATTTTAATAGTTTTTAAAGTATGTCAGGCAAGTGAAGATTGTGGGCTGGATTAATGTTAGTTGTGGACAATATTAGTTGTGGCAATGGAGAAAATATGATATGTATTTTTGTGTGTAAATCAACTAAGAATGAATAACACCCTGTGGTGGTCATTGTTTGAAATACTTAACATATATTATCACATTTTATACTCCCACAATGATATGAGCTAATTTTTGCCCCCATTTTATCAAAGGGAAAAACTGACGTGCAGAGAAATCACTCACTTTATAACAGACTGCTCTGAATTTCAGCCCCAGCAGTCAAGGTTCAGAATCTACCTTCTTAACCCCTGTATTATAAATAAGTGTGCCATCTATGCCTTAGCTCCAGGTTGATTCTATTCAATTACTTATTGCTTTTGAATAGGGAATGTTTTTACCAGTCTAGGTATTTGTTGAAAAGTAGTATTGATAGAGAACTGAGAAATATGCTGTGGCTGAACCTGTCTCCAATTTGGGATGATGATGTGACTCAGAATGTCATCATGCCATAAATGAGGCGGGTAATGACCAGTGTACTCTTAAATAGTGTTGTAGTCCCATTAGACAAACAAAAAAGTCTTCCTGGTTCCCAGACAGACCCCACTTTTCAGGTTATTTATTTTTTCCAGGTGATTGAGTCAATTTATTTTTTCTCAACTGACAGTAATTAGAAGTTCCAGAGTAGACTGCCACTCAGTGTGATTTCTTCAAGCCACCACACTGACAACATGTAAAGATGGCATGTGTCTGCAGTATTTTTCCCCAGTTCCACTTTTCCTATATTCCACAGAGTCACCTTGTACTTAGATTGGCTTGCAAAGCCTACCTGCACCGCAGGCCTTGTACTTGGAGTCAAGTATTGCTGTGGAGCCTCTTAAGGCATTGAGATCCACTTTTAGTCAGCGATGCCTGTGGGCCTCAAATGTTCTACCTGGCACTCTGCGTTGATTTCTTCCAAGTTTCACAGTGTCTGACAGCTTCTCTTCTCTCCAAATTTCATTAAAGATGAGTTTTTAAAATATATAACTTTGTTTTCAATTGTTTTATAGAAGACAGTGAGATAGAAATGCCTGTATTCTGACATCTTTATCCAAGTTATTTTTAGTTTAATTTAATTTGATTACTTAAGGAGAAACAGCATGCTTTGCATGGAAATGTCGTGTAAATGACATTTGACTGTATCTAGTTTGATGACAAAATATATGTTAATGTAGATTGAAATGTGTTTATTTCTTATGGCTTGTGAATACACACACCCACACTCTTTTCTAATTTGATGTTTAAAATGTTACATATTGCTTATAACATACTATTCAAAAATCAATTTTAATGCCAATTATTTTATTATTTTAATGTGAAGATGAGATCAAGTGTTTGCATTTTTTTTGGTAATGCTCCTACACAAATTATAAATAGTGTCATATTTCTTTTATTTACAAAATAAAAGTAAAATTGGTAGAATTATTTCATTATCTTTTAGAATTATTTTTTATTTGTATAAATTTAAGGGGTACAAGTGCAGTTTTGTTACATGAATAAGTTGACCAGTGGTGAAATCTAGACTTTTAGTGTAACCATCTCGTTAATATTGTATAATGTACCCATTAAGTAATTTCTCATCCCTCACCCCCATCCCACGCTTCCTGGTAAAAGGTAACAAGGATATCTTCAGGTTATGTTTAACGTTGTTATCATTACTAACAGAGATCAAATGAGAGACTGATCTATTTTGAGCTGAGTAAAAAGTGTGTTCATCTATTCTCCAGTACAGGTCATCCATGCTTACTAGATTCATACTGAGAAGTTTGTATCTGTTCCAAGTCAAAGAAAAAAAAAAAAAAAAGCAATTATTCTATTCGATGTGTTTTTAAAAAATGATAACAAAATCCAGTACCGCCTTTAATTTTGTGAACTCAAACCCTTTCAGCTTGCACTTGCAAACTCAAATGCCTTGCCAGGCTCGTAATGCAAACTAGTAAACAGAATCAGCTGCAAAACAAACAGCTCTATCATCAGTTTATGGCTCATTTACTAGTTTTTTGAAGTTATAAATCCAGAAAAAAAAAAAACTTCAAAAAAGCAATAATGCAAAACACTAGGAAAACTTGAAGATGATACTTAGTTACAGTATGAGGGAAATAATAGGGAATGAGATCTTGAAAAATCAGAAAGCAAATGCTTGATCTTTCTGTATTATTGATAGCCGGCATATCTTGGTTTATCTTCCGATATGTCATTTTTAGCCACTACATCAATTAAAATAAACTATGTGGACCAACTCTGTGATAGCCAAACAAAGCATATCTAGATGGGAGCTACCAGCTTACCTCCACTATAATGTTTGCATCTGATTATTGTGTATATTACCACCCTTGTAATATGGCATAGCACTTCCAGGGTATCTGTGTCACATTTTGAAAATTACGCTGTTTTTATTGCCATGTTTCATCAATATTTTGTCTTTAAGTTCTTAGATTTTTTTTTCTAAGTCATACATGAACTCATATAATTCTCACAAAAACTCATTTATGTCAGGTCTCTGAGTCCAAGCTAAGCCATCATATCCCCTGTGACCTGCACGTATACATCCAGATGGGCTGAAGTAACTGAAGAATCACAAAAGAAGGGAAAATGGCCTGTTCCTGCCTTAACTGATGACATAACCTTGTGAAATTCCTTGTCCTGGCTCATCCTGGCTCAAAAACTCCCCAACTGAGCACATTGTGACCCCCACCCCTGCCCTTCAGAAAACAATTCCCTTTGACTGTAGTTTTCCACTACCTACCCAAATCCTATAAAACGGCCCCACCCCTAGCTCCCTTCACTGACCCTCTTTTCGGACTCAGCCCACCTGCACCCAGGTGAAATAAACAGCCTTGTTCCTCACACAAGGCCTGTTTGGTGGTCTCTTCACACGGACGCACATGACATTTGGTGCTGTGACTCGGATCAGGGGACCTCCCTTGGGAGATCAATCCCCTGTCCTCCTGCTCTTTCCTCAGTGAGAAAGATCCACTTGCGCTCTGGTCCTCAGACCAACCAGCCCAAGGAACATCTCACCAATTTTAAATCCGGTAAGCGGCCTCTTTTTACTCTCTTCTCCAACCTCTGTCACTATCCCTCAACATCTTTCTCCTTTCAATCTTGGCACCACACTTCAATCTTTCCCTTCTCTTAATTTCAGTTCCTTTCCTTTTCTGGTAGACACAAAGGAGATGTGTTTTATCTGTGAACCCAAAACTCCAGCACCTGTCACGGACTCGGGAAGACAGTCTTCCCTTGGTGTTTAATCACGCGGGGACGCCTGCCTGATTATTCAATCACGTGTCATTGGTGTCTGATCACCGCAGGGACACCTGCCTTGGTCATTCACTCACATTCCCTTGGTGGCAAGTCAATTGCAGGGACGCCTGCTTTGGCTGGTCACCCACATTGCAGCCCAGGGCTGCTCACCCAACCCCTTCTCTCCGTGTCTCTACCCTCTCTTCTGTCCACTTCCCTGGGGGGCAAGCACCTCTCACCCTTTCTCCACTTTCCTGGGGGGCAAGCACCCCCCACCCCTTCTCTCCGTGTCCCCACCCCTTCTCCAATTTCCTGGGGGGCAAGCACCTCCTACCCCTTCTCTCTGTGTCTCTACCCTCTCTTTTCTCTGGACTTGTCTCCTTCACTCTAGGCAACCTTCCACCCTCCACTCCTCCTTCTTCTCCCTTAGCCTGTGTTCTCAAGAACTTAAAACCTCTTCAGCTCACACCTGACTTAAAACCTAAATGCCTAATATTCTTCTGCAATTCTGCTTAACCCTAATACACACTCAACAACGGTTCCAAATAGCCAGAAAACAGCACTTTCGATTTTTCCCTCCTACAAGATCTAGGTAATTATTGTCGTAAAATGGGAAAATGGCCTGAGGTACCTGATGTCCAGGCATTTTTTTTTTTTTTTTGAGATGGAGTCTCGTTGTCACCCAGGCTGGAGTTCAGTGGCACAATCTCAGCTCACTGCAAGCTCCACCTCCTGGGTTCAGGCCATTCTCCTGCCTCAGCCTCCAGAGTAGCTGGGACCACAGGCGCCCGCCACCACGCCTGGCAAATGTTTTGTATTTTTCGTAGAGATGGGGTTTCACCATGTTAGCCAGGATGGTCTCGATCTCCTGACCTTGTGATCCTCCTGCCTCGGCCTCCCAAAGTGCTGGGATTACAGGCGTGAGCCACCGTGCCCAGCCAAAACCTAATCACCATTACACCGCTCAACACCAATATCCAATCTCGTAGCATGCTTTGAAAGGATTAAAGCCTGTTATCACCGCCTGCTACAGCATGGACTTCTAAAACCTATAAACTCTCCTTACAATTCCCCCATCTTACCTGTCCAAAAACTGGACAAGTCTTACAGGTTAGTTCAGGTTCTGTGCCTTATCAACCAAATTGTTTTGCTTATCCACCCTGTAGTGCTCAACCCGTACGTTCTTTGTCCTCAATACCTTCCTCCACAACTCACTATTCCATTCTTGATCTTAAAGATGCGTTTTTCACTATTCCCCTGCCTCCCTCATCCCAGCCTCTCTTTGCTTCTACCTGGACTGACCCTTACACCCATCAGTCCCAGCAGCTTACCTGGGCTGTGCTGCCACAAGGCTTCAGGGACAGCCCTCATTACTTCAGCCAAGCTCTTTCTCATGATTTACTTTCTTTCCACCCCTCTGTTTCTCACCTTCTTCAATATATTGGTGACCTTCCACTTTGTAACCCCTCCTTTGAATTTTCTCAACAAGACACCCTCCTGCTCCTTCAATATTTATTCTCCAAAGGATATCAGGTATCCCACTTCAAAGCTCAAATTTCTTTGAGCTTCCTACCTCAGCATAATTCTTCACAAAAACACATGTGGTCTCCCTGCAGATCGTGTCTGACTGATCTCTCAAACCCCAACACCTTCTGCAAAACAACAACTCCTTTCCTTCCTAACAAAACCGTTATATAAACTCACAAAAGGAAACTTAGCTGACTCCATAGACCGTAAATTCTTCCCCCACTCCTCTTTCCGTTCCTTGAAGATAGCTTTAGAGACTGCTCCCACACTAGTTCTCCCTGACTCATCCCACCCCTTTTCATTACACACAGCCAAAGTACAGGGCTGTGCGGTTGAAATTCTTACACAAGGAATGGCACTGTGCCCTGTGGCCTTTTTATCCAAACAACTTGATCTTACTGTTTTAGCCTAGCCCTCATGTCTGCGTGTGGCGACTGCCGCTGCCTTAATACTTTTAGAGGCTGTAAAAATCACAAACTATGCTCAATTAACTCTCTAAAGCTCTCATAACTTCCAAAATCTATTTTCTTCCTCACCTGATACATACTTTCTGCCCCCCCGCCCCCGGCCCCACTACCTCTCAGCAAGCCAAATTCATTGCCTTAACTCAAGTCCTCACTCTTGCAAAAGGACTACGTGTCAATATTTATACTGACTCTAAATATGCCTTCCATATCCTGCACCACCATGCTGTTACATGGGCAAACAGAGGTTTCCTCACTAAGCCAGGGTCCTTCATCATTAATGTCTCTTTAATAAAATCTCTTCTCAAGGCCACTTTACTTCCAAAGGAAGCTGGAGTCATTCACTGCAAAGGCCATCAAAAGGCATCAGATCCCATCACTCAGGACAACGCTTATGCTGATAAGGTAGCTAAAAAAGCAGCCATCAAAAGGCATCAGATCCCATCACTCAGGACAACGCTTATGCTGATAAGGTAGCTAAAAAAGCAGCTAGCTTCCAACTTCTATCCCTCATGGCAGTTTTTCTTTTTCTCATCTGGCCACTCCCACCTACTCCCCCACTGAAACTTCCACCTATCAGTCTCTTCCCATACAAAGCAAATGGTTATTAGACCAAGGAAAATATCTCCTTCCAGCCTTACAGGCCCATTCTATTCTGTCATCATTTCATAACCACTTCCATGCAGATTACGAGCTGCTAGTCTGCCTCTTAGAACTTCTCATTTTCTTTCCATCATGGAAATCTATCCTCAAAAAATCACTTCTCAGTGTTCCATCTGCTATTCTACTCCTCAGGGGTTGTTCAGGCCCCCTCCCCTCCCTACACATCAAGCTCGGGGATTTGCCCCCACCCAGGACTGGCAAATTGACTTTACTCACATGCCTCGAGTCAGGAAACCAAAATACCTCTTGGTCTGTGTAGACAGTTTTACTGGATGGGTAGAGGCCTTTCCCATAGGGTATGAGAAGGCCACCACAGTCATTTCTTCCCTTTCGTCAGACATAATTCCTCGGCTTGCCCTTCCCACGTGTATACAGTCTGATAATGGACCAGCCTTTACTAGTCAAATCACCCAAGCAGTTTCTCAGGCTCTTGGTATTCAGTGGAACCTTCATATCCCTTACCATCCTCAATCTTCAGGAAACGTAGAACGGATGAATGTTCTTTTAAAAACACACCTCCCCAAGCTCAGTCTCCAACTTAAAAAGGACTGGATAATACTTTTACCACTTGCCCTTCTCAGAATTTGGTCCTGTCCTCGGAATGCGACAGGGTACAGCCCATTTGAGCTCCTGTATGGGCATTCCTTTTATTAGGCCCCAGACCAACTTGGACTGCACCCCAAAAAACTTGTCATTCCTACTATCTTCTGTCTAGTAATACTCCTATTCACCGTTCTCAACTACTCATAAATGCCCTGCTCTTGTTTACACTGCCGGCTTACACTGTTTCTCCAAGTCATCACAGCTGATATCTCCTGGTGCTATCCCCAAACCGCCACTCTTAACTCTTAAAGTAAATAAATAATCTTTGCTGGCAGGGTCATGCTGAATCTCCTTGGGCACTCTCTAATTGGATGTCCTGGGTCCTCCCAATTCTTAGTCCTTTAATACTTGTTTTTCTCCTTCTCTTATTCGGACCTTGTGTCCTCCATTTAGACTCTCAATTCATACAAAACCGCATCCAGGCCATCACCAATCATTCTATATGACAAATGCTCCTTTTAACAACCCCACAATATCATCCCTTACCACAAAATCTTCCTTCAGCTTAATCTCTCCCACTCTAGGTTCCCACGTCATCCCTAATCTCGCTCGAAGCAGCCCTGAGAAACATCGCCCATTATCTCTCCATAACACCCCCCAAAATTTTCGCTGCCCCAACACTTTACCACTATTTTGTTTTATTTTTCTTATAAATATAAGAAGACAGGAATGTCAGGCCTCTGAGCCCAAGCTAAGCCATCATATCCCCTGTGACCTGCACGTATACATCCAGTGGCCTGAAGTAACTGAAGAATCACAAAAGAAGGGAAAATGGCCTGTTCCTGCCTCAACTGATGACATTACCTTGTGAAATTCCTTCTCCTGGCTCATCCTGGCTCAAAAGCTTCCCAACCTAGCACCTTGTGACCCCCACCCCTGCCTGCCAGAACCCCCTTTGACTGTAATTTTCCACTACTCACCCTAATCTTAAAAAACGACCCCACCTCTATCTCCCTTCGCTGACTCTCTTTTTGGACTCAGTCCCCCTGCACACGGGTGAAATAAACAGCCTTGTTACTCACACAATGCCTGTTTGGTGGTCCCTTCACATGGATTGGAGTGAAAATTTACATATAAGATGACTGAAGTAGAGGGTTGAGTAATTTGCCCAAGATCATGCTTCCAGTAACTTTGATTGCTATAGAAAACCCAGTAATTCTGACTCCACAGTCTGAGTTCTTCACTTATTTGCTTTAATAGTTACACAGGTTTGGACTTTATTGTCCTTTAATAGACCATATATATATAGAGAGAGAATATATATACACACACACACACGTGTGCTAGACTAAAATAAAAAATAAATTTTACTTTTTTTTTTCAAATTTGAAGGATGTCAAAACTGATGATTCCAAAGCATAGTATTGTAATTAATGTATATCTTTTATATAAAGTTAATGGTTCATTTTATGAGCAGACAATAAATTCATGTAGTTGCTATATAATTGTATAAATATAAGCAACCACCTCTTGAGATATTAATTCATTCATTTTGAGATAGAAAACATCATACTCAAATATATAAAATAGGTCAAAATTAACAATTTATATTTTCTCTATAAAACTTTTATAAAAGTAAATTGTTATTATTTTAAATATATTTTATTCTGAATTGTATTACTTGCCTAAAATTCTGAGCTTATACCATCAAGAATTTCTTTGCCATGATAAAATATACTAAAATACAACTGAGAAAAACACATCATTTTTTCCACTGCTTTTTCTTCTCAATTATTGTAAACTTTTAAAGATTCTTATTGATTTTCATGGAGTGGCTAAGTAACTCACATGTGAACTTGACCTTTTAGAAAATTATTTTAAAATGTTTGGCCTAATCTGTATATCCTTCGCTAAGAGCAAAGTGGCAGCCAAAGTCAACCTTTGTATATCTGGATTTGGTTCAAAATAACCTACATATCCTCATCTTATTTTTAAATACTTGAAAGCATTGTGGCAGATCTGTTTCATTGTTTCATTGTTTTCGGATGGAATGTTTTTTCATGTCCTCTACTCCCAAATGCCTTTGAATGTGAGTGCAAAATAAGTGTAAATAAATGTGCAAAAATGCCACATACCTATGAAGGTAATTTTACACATGGTCATCATTAAGGGAATAAGAAAATCCCCCAGACTAGAAAAGGCAATTCATGTCAAAACAAGATAATCTATAACTCCTTTTGTTCAGATTTCCTTTCTATATCCTATCATTCTTCAAGGTCTCATCTTTCCTTAACAAACAGGAGCTCAGCATGTTTTACTCCTTTGATATCCATTGGTTGCAGTACATATCATTTCTTAAAACATTACTTGGTTAAAGGAGTTTGAAATGGTGTTCTCTCAAACAAGATTGGGTGAGTACTAATATCCCCATAATGCCTGCAAAATACGTATATCTGAAAACTTCAGGCTATCTCATCAGCTTCGTTTATATTCTGCGTGGCATTTTGCATTTCCTTATATGTTGGAACAATCCAGTTTCCTTTTGAGGTTAAGTTCAGTCCACTGTGATTGTTTATGTTTTTCACATATGCGAGGGAGGACTTGAGATTTTAGAGCACATTTATTTTAAATGTTTGTTGGGGATGCTGTTAGGATTGCCCTGATGAGCCAACAGTAATTTTCACATGCCAATTAATGGACATTTACATACGAAAAACTCTGTGATTGCTACGTGAGATTCCTAAAGCCATACATTAAAAAGCATACTCGTAATACCTGTGCTGATAATAGAACTCACTTCTTACAGTGCACCAATTGTAATATGGGGAAGCTAGTTAAAATTAAAACCTTTTCATCTATATGCAAACTTTATTAGACTTCTGTTCAATTTTCTAGGTGACATTAGCTCCAGATTATTTCAAATTATTTTTGTAAAAAATATATATTGGATCAGAAAACAGCAAGGTCTTTCACAATGCTATCAGTTGCCTAGGTTTTATGTCCCTGAATATACCCAAATATATGAATAAATATTATATTTTGAGTTTACACAGTGGCATCCTGATACCCACACAAGTTCCTCTAGTTTTGTGTTCAATAGTAACATACCTATCTTTTAGTTGTTTAGTGAGTTGGTAAGTATTAACATATTCTCAAATGTGAAATGACTTTATACCGTTATTCTGAAAATTAATATAGAATCCTAAATACCTGTAAATGCCCCACTTCCATAGTAAAAAGCAAAAGCCTATCCACATTACACTTTTATTATGGGTCACTTCCAATGCCAGAAATAGGCAGCAGGAGCAGGCAGTTTGATCAGGTTTGGTAATTGGTACATTATATTCATATGTCCTCTTTCCTGTATTAATTTGCATTCTCCAAAACCTGAACAGACTACTAATGACTAGAGGGATTGAATCAGTAATAAAATATTTCTCAAAAAAGAAAAGCCAGGACTAGATAGATTCACAGCTGCATTCTACAAAACACATAAAGAGGAACTAATACCAAGTATCCTAAAGCTCCCAAAAATCAAGAAAGAGAAAATTATCTCTAGTTTATTCCATGAGGCTAGTATCACCCAGAGATCCAACCAGACAAGCACACACACACACAATTACAGACCAATATCCGTGATGAACATACATGTGAAAATCCTCAATAAAGTACCAGCAAACTGAACTAATAGCACATCAAAAAGGTAACACACTAAAATGAAGGGATGCAAGGATATTTCAACATATGGAAATGAATAAATGTTATGCATCACATAAATAAGATTAAGGATAAAAACTATCTGATCTTTCTATAGACACAGAAAAGCAGTTTATAAAATTCAGCACCATCTCATGATAAGAAAAGAAAAAACAAAACAAAACAAAAAAAATAAATAAAACAAAAAAACACCTGAACCTACTAGGCATTTAAGGAAAGTACCTCAAAATGATAATGGCCATATACAACAAACCTACAGCCAACATCACAGTAAATGGATAAAAGCTGAAAACACTTTTTCTAAGATCTAGAACAAGACAAGAATGCCCACTTTCACCATTCATTTTCAACATAGTAATGGAAATCCCAGCCACAACAATCAGGAAAGAGAAACAAAGAAAAGCTTCCAAATCAGAAGAGAAAGTCAGATTATCGATGTTCCCTGATAATGTGACCTCATATTTAGAAAATCTTAAAGACGGCACAGGAAAACTTTTTAGATTTAATGAACAAATTTGATAAAATTGCAGGATACAAAATCAATGTACAAAAGTAGTAGTACTTCTATACACCAGTAATGATCTAGCTGAGAATGAAATCAAGAAGGCAATTCCACTTACAATAGCTACAAAAAGATACCTAGACATATATTTAACCAAGTAGAGGAAATATCTCTGCAAACAGAAACTTATAAAGCACTAATGAAAAAAATTGCAGGTGACAGCAACAAATGAAAAACACCTCATGATTGTGGATCAGAAGAAATAATCTCATTAAAATAACCACAGTATTCAAAGCAACCTACAGATTCAGTGCAAACTCTATCAAAATAACATCATTTTCATGGAATTTTAAAATATCTCAAAGTTAGTATGGAACAAAAAAAATAGTCTGAATAGCCAATGCCATTATAAGGAAAACGAACAAAGCTAGAGGCATCATATTACCTAACTTCAAATTATGTTACAAGCCTATAGTAACCTAAACAGTATGGTACTGGAATTAACACAGACACGTAGATTAATAAAACAGAATATAGCACCCAGAAATAAAGCAACATATTTAAAGCCAACTAATCTTTGACAAGGTCCACAAGAACATATATTGCAGAAAAGATACCCTTTATAATAAATGGTGCTAGGAAATTTGGGATGCTTTATGCAGAAGAATAAAACTGGACCCTTATTTCTCACCATAAACAAAAATCAATCTGAAATGAATTAAAGACAAATGGAAGTCCTGAAACTATAAAAGTCCAAGAAGAAAACACAGGAACAACTTTTCTGGACTTTGGCCGAGACAAAGAATTAATGACTAAGACCTGAAAAGCACAGACAACAAAGACAAAAATAGATAAGTGGGACTTAATTCAACTAAAAAGCTTCTGTACTGGAAATAAATAATTAACAGAGTAAACAGACAACTTACAGGATGCAAGAAAATATTTACAATCTATACCCACCAAGGGGCTAATATATGGAATATATAAGAAACTTCAACATCTCAGTAAAAACAACAAAAAGTAATCCCATTAAATAGTGAGCAAAAAAAATAGACATTTTTCAAAATAATACATACAAATGGCCAACAGGTATATGAAAACATGCTTAACATCACTACTCATCAGAGAAACGCATATTAAAACCACAATGGTACATCATCTTACCCAAATCAGAAAGGTTATTATTAAAGACAAAAGATAACAGATGTCAGTGAGGATGTGGAGAAAAGGGAACACTTATACCCTATTTTGGGGAATATAAATTAATACAACCTCTGTGGCAAACAGTATGAAATTGCTCAAGGAACTAAAAATAGAACTACCATTCAACCCAGCAGTCCCACTACTGGGTATCTATCCAAAGGAAAAGAAATCATTTTATCAAAAAGATACTTGCACTTTTATGTTTATTGTAGCACTCTTGACAATAGCAAAGATATAGAATCGACCTAAGTGTTCATCAATGGATGATTAAAGAAAATATGGTATATATATATATATATATATATATGCAATGGAATACTGTTTAGCCATAAAAAAGAATAAATAAATTTTGCAGCAATATAAATGGTGCTGAATGCCATCATTTTAAGTGAAACAATTCAGACATGGAAAGACAAATATGGCATGTTCTCATTCACAATTTGGAGCTAAATAATGTGTACATATGAACATAGAGTATGTAATAATAATAGAGACTCAGAAGTGTCACAGAGTGGTGCAGTGAGTGATGACAAATATTTAATGGGTACAATGTATGTCATTTGGATGATAGATACCCTTAAAGCTCTGACTTGACCACAACAAATCTAAGTATGTAACAAAATTGCACTTGTATCCCACAAATTTATACAAATAAAAAGATCTAATTTCTATTATCAGCTGATAAGATAAATTTATCATAGAAAGCTTTGCATTAACTACCTTGTTTATTACATTGCTTTTTAATATATAATATACCATATATTATGTACATTATATATGTAATCTTTTACATTAATTCTGCTACATGCATATCTATATGTGTATATGTACGTATTCACACACACAGATTCTCTTATCTTTATTCACCTATATAAAGGACCAAGCAGGCCAGGCACGAGGCCTCATGCCTGTAATCCCAGCACTTTGGGAGGGCGAAGTGAATGGATCACTTGAGGTCAGGAGTTCCAGAACAGCCTGGCCACATGGTGAAACCCTAACTCTACTAAAAATACAAAAAATAGCCGGGCATGGTGGCATGCTGCTTTAATCCCAGCTACTTGGGAGGCTGAGGCACAAGAATCGCTTAAACCAGGAAGGTGGAGATTTCAGTGAGCCAAGATGGCACCACTGCACTCCAGTCTGGGAGACAGAGTGGGACTCTATCTCAAAAAAATAATAAATAAATAAAATAAAGGACCAAACAGTATGAGGTAATTACTTAGAAAATGCTTTTGAAACTAATAAATCAGGACTCAATTGCACCTAACTTGGGAAAAGAAAAAAAGCACCTTAAGGATTAAAGCTGTGATCTCATTTGAAGTCTTAGATCTGTGAGTGGGCCTCTATAAATAACAGAGAAGGAACCAATTCTCATTTCCATGGCAATCCATAGGACATTGTTACATTTTTGCAATGTTTTGAACAAAGCAAAACAGCATAAATGATCAAAGATCAGCATGTTTTTTAATGATAAACATAAGCTACAGGCATAGATAGACATGTTTCCCAGGTGTGTGTGGTGTGTGTGTGTGTGTGTGTGTGTGTGTGTGTGTGTGTGCATGCAAGTGAGTCATCATTTTACAAGAATTATCTGTGTTCCAAAATTTAAAAGCATGCAAGTTAAAAGAGTGTTCCATGCAACCCTGCTCCTTCCAGAGAATAATTTACTTTATAACTGCTTCATCATGGATGAATTGTCACCTGCTCAACATGGTGCCAAAGACTGAAAATGTCCCAGACAGTAAATATTTCAGGGTCTAATTTGTTTGGCTAGCTCTGATTATGATTAACCTATTTAAAATATGTGATAATAATTAGTAAATGTCAGTTAAATATATGCACACATTGAAGGGAGGGGTGTCATTGTCTGTATTACATTTGGAGAAGAGTAAGCTGGAGATGCTCTGAATAGTGACAAGAAACACTTCCTGTCATCCAATGGGTGTCATATGTGGCATTACCTTGTAAGGCTACCTTATTCTAAAGCCTGTCTCTCAGGCCTGCAGCTTCAAACACTGGAATTGTCATTACTTCAGAGAGGTTCCATTTTGCAGGGAAAATTCAAGTTGAGAATCCTCTCAGAGGTGGGTTTTGCAAACAGAACACAAGTTATTCACATACTGCAAGCGAATATCTGGATTTCGTGTTCTGCCTCTACATGGTAAAGCAAATTGCTATCCGAATGTTCTTGGCCTTCCTAGGATCACAGAAAGAAAGTCAGTTATAATAGTTAAATATCTGATTTCTAAAAACATGAATTTGGATCTCCATTTTGGTATGTCAATAGACTTGCCACTCTGGAGAGACAAGCTAGTACTAAAGAAAAGATTCGTCCCCACAACAGTGCCTGAATGAGCACTGACATTTCTGGCCATCAATAAGCTTTCTTTTCATAGCTGAAAACCTTCTCCTTTTCTGAGTACATTTTGCCAATATTCAATTATCTGATTATGGTCAAATCTTGTTGACTTAGGATATATTTAACAAATCTTTGCCTATGTCTGCTTTGAGGTATTAAATATTAATTCCAAAGTGTGTTTCTCATAAAGAAACATCTTACATACTTTTGTACTAAAGGAACATCTCCCTGTATTATCTGTGTGCTCACATCTTGTGTTAGAAGAGTTTTAAACAGGCTGATTTATTATTGTCTTTCTACTCAATCAAAAGTGTTTATTAACATTTTCTCCTTGTTTTAGTTTAATAGCATAAAGACCAAAGGCATTCCAAAGCATACAGACTTGCCCTGTAGATTGGAGTTGGCAGATCCCTAATATAATGAAAACTGGAACATGTCATTTCAAATGTCACATGGAGTAGCATCGTACTTTTTGTAGTATTTTGTGACATACCATCTTGGACTATGAAGCAAGACCTGATTTTTGTTTTAGCCATTATAAAGTGAAGCAGATTCTCAATTTAATAATATCTATTATTTGGTTTAATGTTGATCAGGTTCAGAAAAATAATACTATCTTCTCAGTGTTGATTTTAAGTCATTTTGACATTGATTAGCCTTCATTGTTATGTTAGCCCACAGAGTTGATTCGCAATAGTATTTTCCTGACAAATAATTGGCTGAAGTTCAGTAACAGTTAGATGGAGATTATCAAATTGGCTATGTCATTTACAAAGTCTGTGTGTTTCATTGATCGCTGGTCTCCCATCTCATCTTTACAACTGGCTGAAAGGTTACCTTGTCATTGATGAAAGTCAACCAGCAGACAAGGCAATAGGAACTATTGATGGACTATCTAAAGGAGGAAAATGTAATTGTGATTCATTGTGAAATTACACTTAGGAATGTATTTTAAGATGTCACGGTTGAACAGTAGATTAATTTATTTTCTCCTGATTGTAAGCAGGTGTTTTGAAGCCTGCTGCTTGCTAAGGATGCTGCAATGATAGTTTTTGCATTTTTGTTTTGCAGGTAATAGGATGGCACAATTGAGACAATATAGGCTCTTCCCTGGTACTCCTTGCCTTAGTGAAACCTGATTCTCCCTCAGGACCATTTTCAGTCCCAGCTTTTCTCACTGGAAGAAGATAGTTGAGCTGGCTACCATTTGTTATGAATCACCAGTATTCACTTCTCTGTTTGGCATTTCATGGAAATTGACTCATTTATCAGGACAATAACCCTCTGAGGTTGACACTTTATATTAGAAGACACAGAAACTCAGAAAACCTTAATTAAATTATTTAAGGTTAAAGAGTTAGTAAGTGGCAGCCCTTATATTACAAATCTCTAGTTCATAATTATTTATGTTCCTACTCCCTGTACACTTTAAGACCAATGGATTAGAAACATTGATTTTTTTCCTAGATGTTTTCTGGAAACATGCTGGACTCCTGTTGGTCACCACAGTTCCACCGTCCTGTACAAATATATTCTTTGAATATCATGCCATTCAGCTAATCTATTCTATTTATTTATCAATGTCTTTTGTGGGTCTAGTTATTCCCTTACTCCAATTGAAGGCTCTGATTCTTGTTTCTGGAGTAGGAAAACTTTTTTTTTTTTTTTTTTTTTTTTTTTTTAGATAAGACAGTCATTTTTCAAACTAATATTTCTTAAACTTTTCCTCAAGGACTTTTTTCTTCACCTCAACAAACAGAGAATGCATTTGAACTTGGTAATTTCCTGCAAATACTCCACTTATTAAATATGTTCTAAATTTATTTTTCAGTTTTATTGAAGGTATAACTGAAAATAAATAGAATTATATTTAAGGTGTACAAATTGATTTTTATATGTATACATAGTAATAAATTACCACAATGAAGCTAATTAACATATTTTCACCTTACATAGTTAGCATTTTCTTTCTCCCTCTCCTTTCTTTTTTCTTTTCCTTCCTTCCTTTCCTCTTTTTGAAATGAGAACACATAAAATCTCTCCTCTTATCGAATTTCAAGTATACAATACAGTATTGAAACTATAGTAACCATTCTGTACACTAGCTCTTCAGAATGTATTCATTTTGCATATGTGACATTTTGTGCCCTTTGACCAACATAATCTCATTTCCCCTTCCCCAACCCACCCCTGGAAATCACTATTCTACTCTATTTTCACGAGTTTAATTATTTTAATTTTCATGTATAAGTGAGGTTATGCAGTATTTGTCTTTCTGTGTGTGGCTTATTTCATTTAGCATTATGTCATCCAGTTTCATCCGTGTCAGTGTCATTTGGGAATGACAGGATTTCCTTCTGTGCTCAGCATGTGCACTAATTGCTCCCTCTCTCTCACTCCTTCTTCATGTTTATTCTTTTTCTCCTATCCTCCTATCCTTGATCTCTTCATTTTACTATGGTCTGTCATCTTCTTTACCAATTTTACTTCTCAAATACAGCCTAATAATAACAATAATAAAAATAAGCACAATTATAATAATACTATCATTTTTGAAAAGCTAGGTATGAGGTACTTCACAAAGCACTTTATATTATCACATTTGGAGCTCAGAGAGGAGAAGTTAGCCATCCATACACTACACAGCCAATAACATAATAGGATAAAAGTGCAGGTATGCCTTTCCTATTCCAAAAGTCCAAACACCTTTCTTTAGCTATACATTTACACCTCCATAACTTAGAACCATTCAATCCACACTTGTAATAAACTCTCACCATTACCAAGAGCTTTCTTATCTCCCTATCCTTCCTCATCCTTACAGTGATTTCAGGGAAATAATTATGGAAAGCTCAGTTCTTACATATAAGTATGACTTTATATATATTTTATATTTTGACTTGCAGTTTAATATGCTCTTGAAATAATAGACATTTACAAATGTTTAACCAGTTATTTTGACTAAGAGTTTTATTTCATTTCATTTCATTGTAATAATTGGCTTATTTTCTGTCACTGCCTCTAAAATATGAGTTCTGAGGACAAAAAAAAAAATCATTATTATTTTTATTGCCAGAACCAAGTACACACAGGATACTCATGACCATTATTTACTATTAGTTATGAATAGACACATATCACATATTAATGAACGTTTACTGATCAGGTTATTAAGTATGAAATTCTGGCATTGTGATTAGTATTATTCTTATAAGAGCTGAGAGAACCTGGAAAATTCATCTTATTTATCTGATTCTCAGTTTTCCTCTCTGTAAATTAAAAATAATATCACCCTATTGTTATTCTTAAGATTAATGATATTTGAAAGATACTTATAAGATGAAATCAAGTCATGATTATGAGCATATTATATGAACGATAAATATTTCTAAGATGATCAGCAGCTTGTATTAGATAAATTTGTCTCTATCATCATATAGAGGCAAAAGCAAATGGATGAATGTAAGACAGCAAATGTTTAACTAGTAGTTATTGAACATTAAACAGTTTTTCAAAATTTTCTTTAATTTTTGAGATGGAGTCTCACTCTGTCGCCCAGACTGGAGTACAGAGGTGCGATCTTGGCTCACTGCAACCTCCGCCTCCTGGATTCAAGTGATTTTCCTGTCTCAGCCTCCCAAGTAGCTGGGTCTACAGGCAGGTGCCACCACTCATGGCTAACTTTTTGTATTTTTAGTAGACAGGGAGTTTCACCATGTTGGCCAGGGTGGTCTCCAACTCCTGACCTTAGGTAATCTGCCTGCCTCGGCCTCCCAAAATGCTGGGATTATAGACGTGAGCCACTGTGCCTGATGTGTTTGGCAATTTTCTAAGTGATGGGGACATAGCTGTGATAAAACATTTCCAGCTCACAGGGAGTGGACCATCTACACAAAGTAGATCCTTGTGTTCTTGTCACTAAAGCCTGCAAAATTCCATTCAACTTCTATATGAATCTGCGTCATGTCAAAAAAATGACAAAAAGAAAACTTAAAAAAATACTTTTACTATGAGTAGTTAAGCATACTGACATTCTTCCTCAAGTAATCCTGATTTTGTTATTTTAAGCCACCATTGGCTTAGAGTTTTGCAATCCTCTGTAAATCTTGTAAACTTTTATTTTTCCTTTTCCTATGAGTTTTTATGAGTACAGCCTATACTGAGAATGTGGTGGGACTTTTCATTAATAAAAGGAATAGATTTTACATTGTTTTTGGGGGAGTTCTCTCTCTCTCTCAATCTGTGTGTGTGTGTGTGTGTGCGTGTTTCTCTCTCTCTTTAAAGCACATTTACAGTATGAAGCCTGAACATTTTTCCTCCATACCATTGGAGTGGAATGGAAATTGATGAAATGTAATATTTGCATCACCAAAACTTTGCAAAACAGTTTTGCTTCTACTTTCTTATAAAGTGCAATGCTGATTTTAAAACAGTTCCACATATATTTAGAAAGTGAAAAAGACAGTTTGCCTAAAAATTATTTGAGGATAGAGATGGGTAGTTTTGTAAAGTGAAAGGTGTGTGCGGAAAGGATAACTATTTTCTCAAAAACTTGATCAAGTAAATTACACATATTTCCAAACTCTGTCTTCAAAACAATCCTAGGAAGTGGGTTGTATTATTCTTCTTAGTTTTTATTACCAGATGAGTAAACGGAGGCTCAGTTGGATAAAATTAATTGTCCAAGGTTAAACTGCAAATAAGCACTGTAGTCAGATTTTAAACTGAGAATTCTGTTAGTTTTTAACTTAGAGACTAGATCCTGAGATTATCATTGTGATAAGACCCTGTTGTTTCCCAACCTAAAAAATCTAGCTGACTAAAGTTTTTGAGGGGGTCTGGTGTGGTGTCTCAGGCCTGTAAATCCCGCACTTTAGGAGGCTACGGCCGAGACAGGCAGACTGCTTGAGCTCTGAAATTCGAGATCAGCCTTGGAAACATGGTGAAACCACATCTCTAAAAAAAATACAAAAATTATCTGGGCCTGGTGGCACTTGCCTGCAGTCCCAGCTGCTTGGGACACGGAGGTGGAAGGATAGCTTGAGCCCAGAAAGCAGAGGTTGCAGTGAGCTGAGACCGTGCCTCTGTACTCCAGCCTCAGTGATAGAGCGAGACCATGTTTTTTTTGTTTTGTTTTGTTTTGTTTTTTAAGATGTGCGTGGAAAAGAGTGTTTTGTAGTGTTGACAAGAACCTGTATGTAAAGAGAAAAAGAAGAGAAATTTTAAAAAATAGAAAAGGGGACTACAAGATATACCAGAATGAATTAACATGCATTTTTCTTTTTGCAAACTTAAGCAAGATTGAGGCAGTTAAGAACAAGAGTTTTGAAGACAATGTTCTATTAAGAGGAAGAGAAAGCAGATACCAAATCACTGTATTTCTAATTCTTCTATGAGAATAATGGGAATCATAAAATGCTTGAAACAGCAAAACTTTAAGGAAAAATATAACATAGATACAGAAAATAGCTAGTTAAAGTGAAGACAGAATCATAAAGCTTTCACAAGTAAGAATCTCAGGCTTTTCAACTAATGACAGAGAGAATAGGAATTCAGCGACATTTGAATTTGATTGCTAGGTCCACAAGAGAATATTTGTTGCTAGTGTTCTCATGAGATGAGCTCCTTAATTGAAAGAACCAAATCAGAGATTAGTAGGACCTGCTCAGTGAGTCATTAGTACTCACTGACTTAATGGAAAGAATAGATTTACCTGTCTCTACAAATGCAATGTGATATTGCTGCAAGCATAGGACTTCAAAGTCAAACAGACTCCAGTTCAACTACAGCCAGTATTGGTATGTGACCTTGGCAGGTTAGTGTCTTTTTCTGACTCTCAAACCTTTGTCTTCTAAAAACAAGGAATTAACCAAGATAAAATGTTAAGAGTCAAACACAGAAATTGTTATAAATTAAACTTCAATGTACTAATTTTTTGCTTATGTATTCATTTGTGACACTGTGTAATAAACTCAAGGGACAGTTCCTACTCTAAGGATGATAAAATTTAGAGAGAGTGCAAAGCACCAGTATCAGATTAGTATCCATGAACCTCTTGCTCCCATGCTCATGGAAGCTTCTCATGACACATGTGTTAACCCTTGGGAGTTTTAAGGGGAAGAACTCCAGGGAAGGGGTAAAGATGCCCAGGGAGGATCAACATGTGGAAGGCTATTTTCAACTGGTAAAGACATTTTTTAACATTTCGGAGCATAAATGTTAAAAATGTAAAAAATTTAACATTTTTAACATTTCGGAGAACATTTTTAACATGTCGGAGAATGATAATCTTTTTTTTTCTTTTTTTTGAGACGGAGTCTCGCTCTGTCGCCCAGGCTGGAGTGCGGTGGCCGGATCTCGGCTCACTACAAGCTCTGCCTCCCGGGTTTACGCCATTCTCCTGCCTCAGCCTCCCACGTAGCTGGGACTACAGGCACCTGCCACCTCTCCCGGCTAGTTTTTTTTTTTTTTTTTTTTTTTTTGTATTTTTTAGTAGAGACGGGGTTTCACCGTGTTAGCCAGGATGGTCTCAATCTCCTGATCTCGTGATCCGCCCGCCTCGGCCTCCAAAAGTGCTGGGATTACAGGCTTGAGCCACCGCGCCCGGCCAAGAATGATAATCTTGTATGTTCTCACTGGACATTAAATCTGGATTTATGTGAATTGACTGGTAAATCAAGTCATGACTTAATTGCTTTACTTACATTGTAGCAATTCAATATCCGCACTCCCACCGTGAGTGTATGTGTGTGAGTGTGTGCATATGTGCATATCTGAGCATGTACTTATGGGCGTTTCTAACAGGACTTACTTTGCAGCCACGCACAAATAGGTCAAATGTTCAAACAGTGTATGCTACATAATGAAATGAAATGTATAAGAATTTAGTGATTCTGGCACCACATTCTGGTACCAGGTCTGGCAACATGACATTTTAAAAAGGAACCGCCCTTCAACAACATGATTTAGAATTTTGACATGTTCAAAGTACTTTTGCAGTATTTGATCTACAGAACAACATAAAAGAGTAAGCAGTGTAGGAAGCTGATAACTTACTAATTATTTTCAGGTGATTTTCCTCAGTTGCAAATATTACCACTGATAAAAAAGGAGCAGGTATGAGAATTACCTCTTCCTTAAATATTAGAAAATTTAGAAGTAGAAAGATATAATACCTTGACAAAACTTAAAATGAGGCTCAATACTCAGTACTGAAAAAAAAAAGTTTACTTGAACATAACATTTTAAAATAAAAGATCTTTCATTTGTTGAGTTAAAATTCTTATTGCAATTTTATAGCAAAAATCTGTAAAATATTATTCCCTAACAGTGGGAAAGTACACAAATAATGGAATGAAATTCTCATCCTAAAAAATTTACTTCAGTTGACTGTTTTCTGTGGAACTACAGATAATTAGATTTTGGCTTTAGAGTCACTGACTAAAATGTATATATTTAATTAAGCTTGAATCCACAAAGTACCTCTGGCATTAGAGAAAACAATGGCAAGCCTTCCAAATGAGACAGAGAAGAATAGAAATAGAAATAATGCTTATGTTAGCATGTACAGCTCCAAAATGCTTAAACAATTTTTAAGAATTTCTACCTATTTTGAATACACAGTTGGCCTTCGTTATCTGCAGGTTCTATATCCATGGATTCAACTAGAAGAGGATTAAAAAAAAATTTAAAAAATTGCATCTGTACTGAACACGTATAGACTTTTTTTCTTATCATTATTCCCTAAACAATGCAGTATAACAAATATTTACATTGTATTAGGTATTATGTAATCTAGGGATGATTTAAAGTATAAACTATAATATACATAGATATATGCAAATACTACATGATTTTATATCAGGGACTTGAGCATCCTTTGATATTGGTTTCTGTGGAAGGTACTGGAACCAATACACGTAAATACCGAGAGACAACTGTACTAACTAAAATTTTATACTACTACTTTTCGTATGATGTGGTCTAAAAAGCGCTAGCATTCTTTTCATGAGATTAAATATCAGGAAGACCAAATAACTTATTTATTCAAAAAAATGTGCCAGTGTCTTTCAAGTATAAGGCACTGGGATAGATATTTTAAGAATAAGCAAATTCTGGTCTCCTTTCTCAAAGAGCTGGGAGTCCAGTACAGCAGATGCTACAAATGTATGTAAAATAAATCTCACTTAAAATGCTAAATTGGCCTCCGGCAGGGTGACATACACCCACAGTCCCAGTATTTTGGGAGGCTGAGGCAGGAGGATTGCATGAAGCTGGGAGTTTGAGACCAGCTTGGGCAACATAGCAAGATACTGTCTCTACAAGAAATAAAAAATAATAATTAGCCAGGAAGGGGTGGTGCATGTCTGTAGTCTCAGCTACTCAGGAAGCTGAGGCAGGGGGATAGCCTGAGCCCAGGAGTTTGAGGTTACAGTGAGCTATGATCATGCCATTGCACTCTAACTTGGGTAAAAAAGCAAGACCTATCTCAAAAATAAATAAATAAATTAATTAATTAATTAATGCTAAGTGGTTAGAATTACAAAATAAATAAGAATTTTTCAATAATATAATGGAAACTTCTAGCTAAGCATGATGGCAAGTTTCATGGAGAAAGTTTCATTTTATGAAATGAAAAATTGCATAAATAACCCAAGGATGCTCAATAATCAGTGGTATAAAATTAGGTATATTCCGTTTCCAAAATATTGGAATAGATGTCCTTGTCCCTGTTTCTCCCAATAAATACAACTAAAAGCCCTGGACGTTATATATAACACAAACACAAAACTCTGAAAGGTGAAGGGAGGAAAGCAGACTGACTGATGAATCTAGAACTCAAGGAAGTAAATGCTTCGTAGTTGTTTAAGCTTTCTTTTTGTCTCATGTATCTCAGACTTGCAACTGGAGAAGATACAACTTAGAAACTTGTAATATACAGACAAATAGAAGCTCCAACAGAAGCATGGTGTCTCCTATCAAAGGATTAGAAACAAGGGGAAAGTCTAGAAATGCCAAAAACATAGGCAACCACCTCTCTACTCTAGTCAAGCATAGCAAATAAAAAATGGTGGCTCCACTCCAACTCATGCCAACAAAGGCCCAATGGGCAGTCTGACCTCTACTCTCATGAGGCACCCTAGATATCAGTGAAGGCTAAGTAGGGAGTTGGGACTTTTACCCCTATAGGCACTGATAACCTCTCCTCAAGGTGTTAGTGAGGACTTTCTGGAAAGCCTGGACTTACATCCTATCCAGCAGTAATGAAACACTTCTATTCTTGGCTGTGTTGCTTCCACATGTGGCCTAGTGGAGATTCGGGACTTTCACCACTGCCCACAGGTTAAAAGGTTACATTCCCCCATCCCCTGAGTGTTATCAGTGTAGGCCACATTGATAGTGAAAACCCTCACACATGTCCAGCAATAATGAGGAGTTCCCCTCTTCCCTAGGATGTCGATGGAATTCTGCTAGCAAACTGGTACCTCTTCCACTATCTGGCAGTAGGAATAAGGCATTTTCTCTTACCCTGCCAGAGTAGTATCAGAGGAAGGCAGTTAAAACAGATAGTTTAAATAAAACTAGAGTTTCATAACATAATACCCCAAATATAAATATCCAGGTGTTTTTTGTTTTGTTTTGTTTTGTTTGTTTTTGTTTTATTTTATTTTATTTTATTTTATTTATTTATTTTTATTTTTTTGAAGGCAGAGTCTCACCCTGTCACCCAGGCTGGAGTGCAGTGGCGCAATCTCTGCTCACTGCACTGCAACCTCCGCTTCCCAGGTTCAAGCAATTACCCTGCCTTAGTCTCCTGAGTAGCTGGAACTACAGGTGAGAGTCACTATGCCTAGCGAATTTTTGTATTTTAATAGAGATGAGGTTTCACTGTGTTGCCCAGGCTGGTGTCAAACTCCTGAGCTCAGACAATCCGCCCGCCTCGGCCTCCCAAAGTGCTAGGATTACAGGCATGAGCCATGGCCCCCAGCGAAGTATCCAAGTTTTAATACCAAATCCCTATTGTACTAAGAAGCACTGAAATCTCAACTGAATCAGAGAAAGAATTAATGCCAACATCAACATAACAGACGTTAGAAATATCTCACAAAGATTTTAAAGAAGTCATCACTAAAATGCTTCAATGAATAGTGATGAACACACTCTAAACAAATGAAAGGAGAGGAGGTAACCGCAAATTTGGTGAAAAATACGGAAAAATTGGATTTTTATAACCAAATATAGAAAAAACAAACTTAAAAACTCAACAAATAGGCTCATGCAGAATAGAAAGTACAGATGGAAAAAAAATCAGTGAACATGAAGATTGATAGAAATTATCCAATTTAAACAACACAAAAACAGAATGAAAAAATAGCATAGCCTCACCATGAACATCAGGAACACCTCAGCATATGATAAAACATCTACTACCTCTGTTTAACAATTGATAGAATTAGTACACAGAAAATTTACAAGAATATAACATAGTTCAATGTTATTAACCAACCAACAGGAACTAATCAATATTTATACGACACTTTACCTAACAAAAGCAGAATACATTATATTCAAGTGCCCATGGAATATATACCAAGATTTACCATGCAGTGTGCCATAAAACAAACCTCAACCAAAGATTGCAGTTCTCTCCAAATTAATATACCAATTTAACAAAATCCCTATCAAAATCTGAGGAACAATTTTATAGATGTAGACATGCATATGGAAAGGCAAGAGATGTAAACTAGAACAAATGATACTGAAAATAAGAATAAGAATAAGGTCAGAGGTATCAGTCTACCAGATTTCCAGACTTAATATACAGCTATGTAATAAATAGTGTGTGGTATTAGTAGAAGTACAGACACATAGATCTGTGTAACAGCATAGACAACTCAGAAATAGACGCAAACAAATATGTCCAACTGCATTTTGACAAAGGCGGAAATGAATTTCTATGGTGGAAAGATAGTCTTTTCAAGAAATGGTGTTGAGGGAATTTAATATCCATGGTCAAAACATTAACACACATACATACACACACACACACACACACACACACACACACACACACAATACCACCAAACAGCAACAAAAAACGTTAAAAACTGCCAACTTAACGCCCATACTTTACTCAAAAATTAACTCACAATGGGTCACAGACTAAGTGCAATATGTAAAACAATACAGCTTGTGGGATAAACAAACAAAAACATAGGGAAAAAGTAGGGGGAAATCTTCTGGATCTATGGCTAGGCAAAGAATTGGCACCAAAACTATTATTCATAAAAGAAAAAAAATGGTAAATTCTCTTTAACAAATATTGAAAATTTTACCTCAGTGAAAGACCTTGTTAAAGGGATGAAGAGGGGTGAAAACTACATACTGGTATATAAGGGTGAAACTATATACAGGTATAAAATATTTGCTAACCACATATGTCACAAAGGACTTGTACCAAGAGTATATAGAGCTCTCAAAACACTACAATAAAAGAAAAAAAAAAAAAAAAGGGCAACCAAACTAGGAAATGAACAGAAGAAAGACCCAAAAAGACACTTCCCTAGTGGAGATATACAGATGGCAGTTAAGCACATGACAAAATGTTCATCATTATCCATCAGGGAAATGCAAATTCGAAGCATAATGAGGTATCACTATATGTCAGAATGGTTGAAATATTATATATATAATATACATATTATATAAATTCAAAATGGCAAGGATGTGCAGAAGCTGGATCACAAATACATTGTTGATGGAAAGGTAAAATATTACAACTGCTCTGGAAAATGTTTGACAATTCTGCTGAAACTAAACATTCTACTACTGTACAACCAACAATTACATACTCCCGGGCATCTATCCCAAATAAGTGAAAACTTATGATCACATAGAAACTTGTTCAGAAATGTTCATAGCATTTGTATTGGTAATAACTCCAAAACTGGATTAAAAAACACATATCTTTCAACAGATGAATGGTTAAACAAACTGGTGCATCCAAATTCTCAGCAATAAAAAGAATAAACTATGATTCAAGCAACAATTTGGATGAGTCTCCAGAGAATTACACTGGATAAGATAAAACGTCAAATTCAAAAGCTTACATACTCTGTTATTGTATTTATAAAGCATCCTTTAAATGACCAAAATGTAGGCATTGAGAAGAGATTAGAGGTTACTAGGGATCAAGAAGTGGGTAAGGTAAGTGGGTATGGCTATAAAAAAGCAACAAAGGATCATTGTGATGATGAAACTGTTCTGTATCTTGATGGTCTCAGTGTTAATATCCTTGTGATGCCATAGTTTTGTGAGATGTCATTATTAGAGAAACTGGGTGAAGGTACATGGAATTCCTCTGTATTACTTCTGCATATATGTATATTTACAATTACCTCAAAATTAAAAATAAGATTTAATTAAGTAACTAAATCCATAAAACATGTTTTAAAATCAATAACAAAATTACCTGTGATTTCAAAATTGAAATTTTAACCTTTTTTCTTAATGACAGGCTGTGAACTTAATTCTTGAATCTGGAAGAGGTTTAACATATAAATCTCTAGTAAGATTATATTTCATTAGTACTGTTCTAGATGCTTATGGAGAATCTTCTTTAAGATGGGTCAAGTAATGACTTTCTGAAAATACAGAAGACTGGGCTATGTGTCCTTCTCGTGGAAGAGTTTTCCCAAGAGAGGGAAAATGCAGTACAAAGTTCTAAATCAGGAATAATTTTTATGCATTTGAGACATAGAAAGGTCACTGTGGGTATAATAGAAAGAACACAGAAGAAATTGGTAAAAGGCAACATCTGAGAGATAAGCCATACTGAATACACAGAGCCCTATTTTCCAGACTTAGAAATTTAAATTTGTCTATTAGTGATAATGAAAGGCTTTTCAAATAACTTTTAGGGGGTTAAATGAAATGATATAAATTGAATATTCCAAAATGTATGAAGATTATAGGTGACTCAAGAGTGAAAGTGGAAGCATCAGTTAAAGTAATACAGAAGTTCAGAAAGAGATGGTTATAGTTTGAGTCATAATAGGAGAAAGAGCAGAGGAGGAAAGAAGTTGATTAACAATATGTTTTCTAGAATAGAGAAGACTTACCAAAAATGGAATGGACTGAGTGATAGGAAGAAGGAGGATTCAAAGATAATTCCTTCATTTTTGTTTTTAGACAGCTGTGTAATAATTATTTTAAAAGAAAGAGGTTTTAAAGGTAGAACTCATTCAAAAATCTATTCACCAAGCATCTATTATGAGTTATTAAGTCAATCATATGACAAGTGCTCTGGTACTGGACAATGAATGAGTTTAGAGCAGCAAGAGATGCAAGCTCATAAACACAGCTGATGGAAATTTACCACAAATGTAAATAGAACACACATCAAAGAGTTGGCAGTTAACTGTGCCTAGGAGATTAGGATCAGTTCTAAATTCACTGATAAACTGTTTTCATTGGATATTTAAGATGCACAGCTGTTTTGCATATGCAGCGAGGGCATTTTTGAAAGATATAATATATAGCTAGTTATTCTGGCAGAATAAGAAATATTTTCTGAATGATAGTCCAGTGAGTGAGCATTATCCTCTTTGAATGTCTCTTTCATTCCTTCCTTTTTTTAAAATAATAAGATCATGTTATCTTTCAAAATTTTAAGTCATTAATACTTATTGTTCATCATCACGTTTTCTATATTTGGATTTTTTTTTTTTTTTTTTTTTTTT
>NW_016814736.1:279704-295350 GCF_001698545.2 Rhinopithecus bieti | reverse complement strand
GCACTATTCACAATAGCAAAGACTTGGAATCAACCCAAATGTCCATCAGTGACAGACTGGATTAAGAAAATGTGGCACATATACACCATGGAATACTATGCAGCCATAAAAAAGGATGAGTTTGTGTCCTTTGTAGGGACATGGATGCAGCTGGAAACCATCATTCTCAGCAAACTATCGCAAGAACAGAAAACCAAACACCGCATGTTCTCACTCATAGGTGGGAACTGAACAATGAGATCACCTGGACTCGGGAAGGGGAACATCACACACCGAGGCCTATCATGGGGAGGGGGGAGGGGAGAGGGATTGCATAGGGGGTTATACCTGATGTAAATGACGAGTTGATGGGTGCTGACGAGTTGATGGGTGCAGCACACCAACATGGCACAAGTATACATATGTAACAAACCTGCACATTATGCACATGTACCCTAGAACTTAAAGTGTGATAACAACAACAAAAAAAAGAAGTGTGTTCGTGAGAGAGTGTGTGTGCACCCATGCACATTCACACACACCTGCATTCACAAGTACAATATGTGTATGTTTTAACATCCTTTCCTGGTCAAATATAAAAGCATCACCTCCATGTTAGATAGAATTCACCCCTTTACCAAGTATCTGAAATTTCATTTATTCTTTAGAATCTGTAGGACATGAAAACACTACCAACAATGCAAGTAGATTCACTCTCCAGTAGCTGTTTTGACGCTGAGATACAGGAAAGCGTTTCTAGGTAACTAAAAAGGAAGTTAGAGAGGAAGAAATAGCTACTGAAGAAGATCTTCTCTCTAAATGTTTATTGTGAAGTTCTGCATAAGAATTGGCATGGGCATTTGTTTCCTGTGGATTCTTCACAAAGATGCTGTAACTGCTTGTTTGCTAAACATTTGTTAGTACCACTAGGGTTCCCTAAGAGCAGGAAGCAAAGATCAAGTGAAAGAACTTCAAAAGTGGATAAATGTCTACTGGAGAAAGGAAAAGATGCACCTCCCTGAAGAAAATTAAAGAAATGTGTCCGATGGACACTTATCTATCTTTACAATAATATGACTTAAAGTGTCTCTTATAATCTGTCTGCACAGGGGAAATTAAACACAACTAATCATGTAAAGAAAATGGATTAGATTATGAACAATGTTATTATCCATTTTATACCCAGTAGAAAACATATGAATTAAATATTCATCTATTTATATTCTGCTAATCATCAATTATCTTTAAAAGTAGGGTGAGGCTAGCCCTATTCACAAAATTGTAAGAGTGTGTGAGCTAAGTCGAGATCTAAGTCCAAACCATACTTCAAAAGCAAAACTGGTACCAGCTTTTCTATTAGAATTATAAACATAATTCTAATAGAAATTAAAGTAAATCACATTTAATGGGAGCATATCATGGCAAAATGATTCTTCATTCCAAAGAGTATGAATTTATAAAGTCATGATTTGGTCTAATTTTTCAAATAAAGAAATCTTTAGTCAACTCTAGAATTTTGTTTTATTCCTATATCACAAATATTTAGAATGCAACATTTTCAAAACTAAAATTAACTTCCATCAAACCTGTTCCTCCACTGCATTTTCTATCTCTGATAACTACCCCATCACTAATTTGTCCAAGTGTAAAACTATATAATCCACATTAATTTCTCTCTTTCTTTCCCTTTAACCCAGTGCCATCCAAATGATCATTATATCTGTCAATTCTCTGCTAAATTTAATTGGGTTTGAATTTATTTCTTTCTAGCTTCATCGCTACTCACTATTTCAACTCCCTTCCTTCCTTAGAATTTCGTAATTTTCTCCTAATTGGTCTCTCTTGCTCACATTATTTTAGTACATGATCTTTTGAAAACATAAATCCTAAAATGCTTCTTCCTGAAATCATCAATGACATGTTTTTCAAAGTTTAAACTTCTTGGCATAACATACATTGTCTGACTCAAGACTACATTTATATTATCTCCTGTGATTATTTTAATATTCCAACCACTTCCTACATATGCCATGCTCCTGTGAGAGTCAGTTTACATAAATTACAGTTATGTCTCTTTGTATCCCCTTTCTTATTTGTATAATGGTGATAAATGTGGTAGCTATAGCCTGGCTTGGTGTGAGGAGTGAAAGCGTTAATATCTGGCACTTAATACTATACAGGACATGTGTTGAAGATGGGCTCAATAAATGATGATGATGATGAATGATTATGATGAGGAAAAACATCTCTATAGTCTCATAAATTCCATTTTTACTTTCCAGGAACTGCTTCCCTTTCCACCATAGTTCCATAATTGTCAAACTCTGACTCAATGTATCTTTCATGCAATCTAACGAGTCCTGTCTGAAATCACCTACATCTATTAGAGTGTATATCACATTGCAACATGAATATTTATGCTTTTATTAGTGTACAAAATATTTATATCTTATATCTCTGTATGTATGTATATATAATGGGGTAAATGGTATTTATCTCAGTGAATTTTATGAAGATCAAGTGAATTAGATATATACATTCCTTTGAATAGTGGACTGTAGAAGGATTTTTGTTATTATTTTGCTGCCTTAAGCTTTGAGTTGCTTGAGGGTGAATATAGGCATCATTACAGTCTTAGCAGCTAGCACAACCTGGGCACACAGTAAAAGTTGAATATTTTTGAATGAATAATATAAACATTTTAACTTCAAAAGATTTAGACATGTAATATAAATAAAAGTCACTTATATATTACTTCAGATAGCCCCCCCCCCCAAAAAAAAAGCTATGTTAAGTAAGGGACATTATAATAATTTGAGACCTAAAACATATCATGTAGGTGTAATCCTGGTTTAATCATATTAAAAAGGAGTCTTAAATCCCCAAAATATCATTAGAAGTTATTCTTCCTGGCCCAAGCTGGAGTGCAATGGTGCAACCTCAACTCACTGCAACCACTTCACCTCCTGGGTTCAAATGATTCTCTTGCCTCAGTCTCTTGAGTAGCTGGGACTAGAGGTGCTTGCCCCCAAGTCCAGCTCATTTCGTATTTTCAGTAAAGACAGGGTTTCACCATGTTGGCCAGGCCGATCTGGAACTCCTGGCCTCAAGTGTACCACCTGCCTCACCCTCCCAAAGTGCTGGGATTATAGACGTGAGCCACCGCGGCATGCCCGCAAATTCTTGAAAACTAAAAATACAGAAAAGTTTACTCTTTAAGTGGAACCACTCATAGAGCATACTTAGAATCACTGGATTCTGTGAGGTGTTATTTTTTTGAATATTCTCTTTGAGCCACCATAAACAAGGATCTTGTAGGGCCAAAATGCATGGCTGGATGGCTTCATTCACTTACTCATTCGATCATTCATCATATGCTTACTTATTCAGCAATGTTTTCTAATCACAGTTCCTTAATGGAAAATGTCTTTGTTATATCTGACATCTGGGCCTCTCAAAAGGCAGTTTCTGCTGCCTACAGTTTTTTTCTGTGTAAGTTACCTTTTTCCGTTTCTTTGCATGTGTCATAATGTTTTGTTCAGTCCCAGATGTTTAAAATAATTTATTGTAGCAACTTTGGATACTGATTTTCCCCCACAACCTCCAGCACTGATTAATGTCATTATTTGTGTCTCTATTCGTTTAGCACTTTTGCTGGACTATTCTAGCAAAGTCTGTTTTTCGCCATCACATTCCTATTCTAACGCCGTTCTTCAGTCAGTGCAGACTTGGGTATTTACACAGTTATGCTGGAATGACAAGTGAGTTTATTTGGGTGATTGTTTCTTTGACTATCTCTTTCTTGATCTTTCTGTTAAGTTGTCAGCCTCAGTTGGTGTTACTCCCAGGTGTTAGCCTTAGCTAATTGCCAGCTGATTGCATTGCATAGTTTTAGTTCCCTGGGGCATAAATTGCTCTACAGTCTGATCCAATGAAATCTGGGCCCCTTTAAAGAGATAATCTTTAATGCCAGTCTTTTTGGTTTGCTGTGACCTCCAGTGGGCTCTTTGCCATGCATTTTCCTTAGTTCTCTGATGAATTTCTAGCTGGTTTACAATTTAGCTTGCTGCTCAAATGATCCTTCCTTCCTTCCTTCTTTCCTTCCTTCCTTCCTTCCTTCCTTCCTTCCTTCCTTCCTCCCTCCCTCCCTCCCTCCCTCCCTTCCTTCCTTCCTTCCTTCCTTCCTTCCTCTTGCTCTGTCATCCAGGCCTGAGTGCAGTGGCATGATCTCAGCTCATTGTGATCTCAGCTCATTTTAACTTCCGCTCCCCGGGTTAAAGCAATTTTTGTGCCTCAGCCTTCCAAGTAACTGGGATTACAGACACGTGCCATCATGTCCCACTAATTTTTTTGTATTTTTAGTAGAGACAGGGGTTTTCTCACTATGTTGGCCAGGCTGGTCTTGAACTCCTAACCTCAGGTGACCCACCTGCCTCAGCCTCCCAAAGTGCTGGGATTACAGAAGTGAGCCACTGCCCCAGTTTTTTATTAATTGCTACAATTTATGTTTCCTAGAGCACTCAGTTGTAGCTTTCCTCCCACACTATTCCAAATAAAAGCAGCTGCTTCTTCTCCAATTGTGGACAGTTTCAGAGTTCCTTGTTTTCACAGTCTGTCAACTTGGCAAACACACTACACCACTGCTACAGAGCTAGGATTGGGGTTCATCTCTCAGAATTACTCCTTCTTTACAAGTAGGCACCAGACTGGTAAGGTAGCCTTTTTTTTCTGCCTTACTCATTAAGGGAGGCTATGGTGGTCAGTGCCTCGGTCGTCTACTAAGCCTATCACAAATGGGATAGTTTCCAACCTACCAGTCAAGGCTGGGTAGGATGGTAGGGAACCCTCCTAGATGATGTTATCTGGATGTTACGTTACCATTTCAGAAGTCATCTCCACTTTGAATTTTTAATAATCTCCTCTCTCATCTATGAAAGGCTTCCATCTATGGCAGCAAATACCACTAGATATCTAAACACAAAGTATTTGGTTGGAGAACTCCTGTACATATATATTTGAAAAATGAAAATCTGAAAGAAGTTTGACCACTCTCCCCATCAACATTTTTGCTATTCTATAATCTAATTACTTGGAAGATAATTGTATCATACTGAAATACTTTTTTAAAAAATTTAAGTCTATAGTTTGTATTAGTTTTATTATAATGTTTGTTGATCAAGGTTCACAAAAGTATACAAAAAATCCAATTTGTGTGTGTGTGCATATGTGTAAATTGAACATCCTCACTTCAGGTTATTTCCCCTTGAGTAAATGTACAATTCCAACTCTTCCTTGGAGAAGCAAGCAGTTCATGCTCCAACTCTAAAATCTTAACTTTTCTTCTTACTTCTCTTATGTCTTTCAAAATGTATTCACAAGATTGTCTGCGTTTAAAGAGAGTTTGTTATTGTTTTAGTTCCTGTCATTGATCTTTACCAGGAGAAATAAAAGTCTACCCAAAATAATTTGCTAAACTATTACAATTCACGGTTCATTAAATTATTACTTTAAACATCACAGAAATCAAAAGTTTTATTAAAACCACTATTTCTATGCCATATAATTGTATAGTGTCTGATGACCTTCTGTGTCTGCCTTGTTGAATTATACTCACTTTGTTTTAAATTGGTAGTCAATGCCATGAATTCTGTAAGTGGGTGTTGCGGTTGGGTTGGGAGGTGAATACAGGACACAGATTATTAATTTTTGTATTTGCTGGCTGTACCTTAATACCTCTACTAAATAAAATAGAGATAGATGTACCAACAGATGTACCACAATGAATTAAGTAGATATATTTTAATTAAAAGAGAAATTTGTAAAACAGAATCAATGCTATGAAAAGTCCATACTACCCAAACCAATCTACAGATCCAATGCGATCCTTATCATGCTCCAATGGCATTTTCACACACGCACAAAAATCCTAAACTTTGTATGGAATCACAACATACCTGAGCCCTTAAAGCAATTTTTAACAAGAATAACAAAGGTCAAGTCACCATACTTTCTGATTTCAAGTTATATTTAAATGTGATAGAAATCAAAACAGTATCACACTGGCATAAAAGCAGACACATAGATCAATGGAATAAAAAAAAAGTCCAGAGTAAAGCCATGCATGTATGTTTAACTAATTTTTGATAAAGGTGCCAGGACTGCATAATGGATAAAAGATAGTCTCTTCAATAAATGGTGCTGGAAAAACTATATCCACATGCAAAAAAAAAAAAAAAGAAAAGAAAAAATATCACCATTTTACACCACACACAAAATCATCTGAAAATGGATTAAAGGTTCAAACATAAGACATGGAGCTATAAAATAATTGGAAGAAAACATAGGAGAAAAACTACTTAACATTGTTTTTGGCAATGATTTTTTTTTGATCTGACATCAAAAGTCTAGGTAAGAAAATCAATTAAAAAAAAGGAGATTGGAAGTATATTAAACTAAAATGTTTCTGTACAGTAAGGGAAACATTCAGCAAAGTAAAGTGTAAGCCTATAGAGTACAAAAAAAAAAATTTTAATTGATAAGGGATTCACATCCAAAATATATAAGGAAATCATACAATTCAGGAGCAAAACAACAACTACAAAACCTAATAAAGAATGATTAAAGGACCTGAACTCACATTTTTTGTAGGAAAACATACAAATGGCCAATAGATATATAAATATCTACTCAATATCAGTCATCACTAGGGAAAAGCCAGCCAAAACATCAATGAGATATTACCTCACATCCCTTAGGTTATTAATAAAAAGTCAAAAGATAACATATGTAGAGAAAAAATAAGTTTTACATTGTTTATGGAAGTGTAAACTGGTACAATCAATATGAAAAACAGTATGAAGTTTCCTCAAAATTTAAAATACAACTATTATATGATCTAGCATCTCAACTTCTGGGCATATATACAAAGGAAATAAAAATCACTATCCCAGAGAAATATCAGAGATATCCTCACCCCCATGTTCACTGCAGCACTATTCATAATAGCCGAGATGTGAAAACACCTAAGTGTCTTTGGAAAGATAAATGAATAAAGAAATGTCACTCATATGATAGTGAGTATCTGTGTGTATATATACACACACACCTATAGGTTCCTCAACTTACAATGGGGATACACCCATCCTAAGCTGAAAATAATCCAAGACAAAAATGCATTTTTACAAAACTTCATAGCTTAGCATAGCCTACTTTAAATGTGCTCAGAACACTTACATTATCCTACAGCTGGGCAAGATCATTTAACCCAAAGCCTATTTTACAGTAATATATAATAATAATATATTGAAGTATAGTTTCTACTGAATGGGCATTGCTTTTGCAGTATCATAAAGTCCAAAAATTGTAAGCTAAACCACTATAAGTCAGGGATCATCTTTATGTGTGTGTGTATGTATGTGTATCCACATACACACACACATAAATATGTGGTGCGTGTATATATATATATATATATATATATATTATATGATATATACACCCCCCCCCCCCCCCCCCCCTTATGCATATATATGTATAATATACAACATTATGTCACAGTATAGTATTCAGCTATAAAATATGATTCTGTATTTGTGACAATATAAAATTAATCTGGAAGACTTATGCTAGTGGGAATAAGACAAGGACATAGAGAATACAGCGATGACTTCACTTAATATGTAATCTAAAATACTTGAATTAATCAAAAAGAAAGTAGAAATGTGTGATCAGGGTCAAGGGTGAAAAAATGGGAAGTGCTGGTCAAGGGTACACAATTGCAGTTATAAACGAATAAGTTCTGGAGACCTAACATACTGATGTAATAAAAATGTAATGTATACTTGAAATTTCCTAGAGAGAAATCTTTATGCCAAATGTTTTAATTATCTTGATTGTTGGAACTCATTTACATGAATTCAAATTCAAATTCCTTTAAATTCCTTGAATAATACAATTGTATTTTGTCAATTTTATTCAATAAAGTTGAAAAATCTGTAAGAAAACTGTCAATGTCCATTCAATAAAATAACTATTTTTATTTTATGCCATAATTCTTAAGAGAAATAAAAAAAACATAAGAAAAATTGAGATATCTTCTTGTTTTATATAAACTTTATTGTCACTTTTTTAAAAGGAACAATTTGGGGGTTTTGTTTTCTTTATAAGGAGCTAAGCTTCAAGGCATTGTAATACCCCAAAATAATATATCCTCAAAAGTTTTATGTAACAAAGTTAATATTTTCAGAATGTTTATCATTCTTTTATTTGTATTTAATTTCTTGAGTTTAATTAGAGAACATGTTTACTTTTAAAAAGGAGCTCTTTCTGTAAAACAGCTCAGATTAATATCTACATCAGAAATCTCTAAAACTCAGCATGGTCCTAAAACACTGATGTCACTCTCTGTGAAATATAGTTTCAAAGTCACCATTAATAATCAGAACTCATTAGGAAACTTTTACAATGAAGAGGCCTAATTTCTTCTTTGCACCAATGACAAATTTATAGGCTGGTTTGGGGGATGATTAATAACAATAATTATTATTACATATATGATGTTCAGTATATCCAGCTGTGTTTGGAAGATCTTGATCTTTCCCGCTTGCTCATGATGGAATTTCTATAAAGAAACCACTCCCCATGAAAGAGGTAACTATGAATTTTTTAAAATCTCATAAAATAGTTCTTTTGCATATTAGACATAGCACACCAACTGGGTGCTGCTTCCACCAAATCACAGCGGGTATTTAGAGAAGATCTCTCTGAATATTAGTGCATGGAATTCTTGAAGAAAAAAGTCAAACAAGTGAACATTCTCATGAATGATGATCTGAGAAATACGTTAAGTTACTCCTTGTTTGTATTCATTTCATTACTTTGAGAAAACTAAAAGACTGTAAAGTTAAATACACCAGACAAAGTCAAACAAATGGTAAATGACAGAGCTAAAACTGAAATCCAGGCAGTCAGTGTCAGAGGTCATACTGTTGTCCCCTATGCTTTCACTCTAGGCCACCGTTTATGTTTTGTTTTGTTTTGTTTTGTTTCTAGCGTCTTTACTTTCTCAATAGCATAACATGTACTTTATATTTTATATTTTCCATAGAAGAAAAAATTGGATACTATGAGAGAAAGCTAAAAGACGTTTTAATATTATTATTAATTTATGTTTGTTTCTTTATATCTTGAAGCTCTCAACTCAGGAGTAGAAAGAATGACTTCTGTATTGCTTAACCTTGTATTATTAGCACATATCACAAATTGGATCATATTATATCTTCAAGAAATATCTGTTGAATGAAAAAATTTATCCATCACATAGTAATAGCACATAGTAATGTGCTTGCAGGATAATATGCAGTGGGCGATGAAGGATAAAAATATGAATCAAATAATTTATGCTTTCTACACACATTTTAGTAAAAAAGCAGACTACGCTGTTAAGATATGGTAGAAAATGCAAAATAACACAGAATATAGTATGCTGGGGGTAGTCAGAGCGATAGTTCTAATTTTATTTGATCCTAAACTGGAGGGAAAGCTAAACTAACATTCAATTATTGCATTGTAATTTACACAGAATTTTGCAAATACAGATCTAATTTATGCCCACAATTGAATGTGCTGTAGATAATATCTTTTGAATCTTACTCTAAAATTTTTAAAACTCAGGCCTGAAGAGGTTATACAATATAGTAATGTGGATAATATCACAATAATAAAAATAAATGACAATAACAGGATATGAGTTTTACGTGATTATAAACCCTGTATTCCTGTATTTTTTTTTTTTTTCTTTTACTGCCTCACAAGAAGGTTTTGTACAAAACATGTAAGATGGACAAGAACATAAATTCTTTACTTAGGCAATACTTATCCACATGTTCTGTTAATAAAGTGTTTTGTAAATTAGATCACACCTTTATTTCATTAGGCTAAGAACAACAATGCATATATACATACAGGATTGTATACTTATATGTATCTAGATATTTGAAGTTTTCCCTTCTATATCTCTACATTTTATAAAATATTTCTTTGGAAAACTATGGTTATGAGAAAAATGGTGTTCTATATTTTCAGAAACATAAAATTTCTCCTGAATTTACTGTTGTCATTTCTGTGTCAAATTTCTGGTTCTCACTTGGATGATATTCAAATATTTCAAAAAAGCATTAACATCTGGAAGGCTTAGATAAAGATTTCTTTGACATGGAAGTTAATGAATTAAACCTTCTCCTAGAAAATTGTCTTCTCTTCAAAAAATGAGTCAAGCTGAGTCTTTTTGGGTCATTCAGAAATAAGTTTTGAAACAATACATTGTGGAGTCAGATGCAATGGCAGGATGGAAACTCTTACCTCATGAAAACTTGATAGCCTCTCCGCTTGATCCTCATCTTGTGATTAATTCTCAGGACCTTGTTTTTTCCTAAAAGAAGCTACCTCTCATATCATTTGAAACCAAATATACTGCTTTTCATAGACTGTTGGGACCTGAATGTGCCATAGCCATATAGAACCTATACAAAAATAGATAATAACTACATTTCACTTTAAAAATTTGGAAATCACAGTAACATGTGTACATTATGAAACTTAGATATTCTGCCAATGTTAAAGATTTTAATATAAATACATTTATATTGTTTCACCCTAGATAGTTATTCTGCCATACAATAGTAATTTTCATTCTTTGTGAAATAACAGGAATAGACTTCCACCTTCCCTTAATCTCACTTTGCTTCTTCCCTCCAGGAATAAAGAAAAAAGTGATCAAAGGGGAAGCCATATCGGTGAGCAAGCGTGACAACAGAGGAAATGAAAAAGAACCTGACTGTACCCATACATCCAAGGTGCTTTACAGTTTGGCATTTTCAATAATAATATAATAATAATAGAAATAAGTTGATATTTGCATTTTCTGCTTATATTTTTTACTTGATTCTAGGTTAGGGGAATGAAATTGTCACTCTCAAAATTCAACACATGATACCTGAAATAAAGCATTTGTGAGACAAAAATCCCCTTTCAAAATTCTGAGTCTAAATCTTCTAATAGGAAAATGCTCATTTAGCATTTTAATTTATTCAGATTAGGTCCAATTTTAACTGTATTACAAATCACATGTGCCCATAGTGCATTTATTTCTTTTCCCCATATTTGTAGAGATGTGTGTGTGTGTGTGTGTGTGTATATGTGTGTGTGTATATACATATGTATACACACTCACATATACAACATATATACATATATACATATATACACACATATGTATACAGCGTGTGTATATATATACACCTGTTTATTTGTGAGAAACTATATCTAAACAGTCTTGTATTGCTGTCATGGTCGAGAATTAATATACTTGGCTAATTCAGAGAAATTCTAAGAGATTCTGAGGTGTTGCATCTTGGTTACTGATAAATGTTAGCAGTAAATGGAATTTATTTAATTTTTGCTTATATTATGCACTGAAACAATTTAAAATTTTAAATAGTGTTTCCATAAAATATATTGGGCAGATAAAATTCAAATTAATTTGGATAGGCTACCTGATAAAATAATATATGAATTTTCATATTCAAATTCATTAGAAATATATTTGTTTAAATCAACTCAAAGTGTGGATTTAATCTATTAAGAAAGCTGGTAAAGTAAAAAGATACGGAGAATCAGAACTATCATCTTTATTCTATCTTTACATAGTTATATGCATTAGTTTTCTACTTCTGCCTAAAAAAAATATTAACTCCACCAATTTAGTGGCTTAAAATAACATACATTTGTTATCTACAATTCTATAGATCGGAAATTGAGTACCACACAGCTGACATTTCTGCATGGGATCTCAAAATATGAACAATAAGAAATGAATAAGAGTAGTTTGAGAGGGACATATTTCCAAATTCATTCCATTTGTGGGTAGAATTTGGTGTCTCAAGGTTGTAGGACAGAGGTCTCCATGTCTTTGATATTTGTACCTCTCCATTTTCAAGTCAGCAATGACAAATTCACTTTTTCTCATATTTTAAGTCTTTCTGACTTCCCTTTATGTCTTCACCTGAGGAAAAGCTCTGCTTTTCATCTAAGAAAAAGGTTTATTTGGTTAGATTGGGTTCAATCAGGTCATCTAAATAAACTCTTTCTTTTAAAGTGAACTGATTAGTACTCTTAATTACATTTGTGAAGTCTGTTTTGCCATTTCAGGTAACATATTCATATGAGTAACACCAAGGTGAAAATCCTTCCAGTGACATTGTATAACCACAGTAATTTCACTTTTTGGATTTTTTTTTCACTGAGTCTAGAGTGTCTACCTTATTTTTAAACAGGTACAATAGGTAATGCAAATGCATACCATGAGCACATCCTTCTCTTTGCTCCTGTGCTTACATTTATACTACCTTTCCTTAGGCCTAGCTAAAGCACTAAGGCCTTGAAGACACATAATCTTACTTAATACTAAAAATGCTAGGAAGCAACCATGATCTTTATGAACAGAAGCGAGCTAATTTTTAGTTAGAGTTTGATAATTTGCTGAAAAGTACAAATCTTCCAAGTGAAATTACTAGAATTTGAACTAGGGTGTCTCTGAGTCCCAAGCTTTCCTCTCTATGGAAAAATAACCAGAAATGGCAGCAAAACTCTTTTAACCTGTAAATTTCCTTGCCCCCTCTGTTAGTTTCCTGTTGCTCTATAATAAAGTACTACAAACTAGGTGACTTAAAGCAACAGAAATTTATTCTCTCAAAGTTCTGGAGGCTAGAAATGTGAAATCAAGCTCTCTCCTAACTTGTGGTGGTGGCCAGCAATCCTTGGTGTTTCTCTTCTCGCAGCTGCATAATCCTGATCTCTGCCTAGGCTGCAATAGGGCTTTCTTCCTTGTCTGTGTCTGTGACTTCACATGATGTTACCCCATTGTGTGTGTGGTGTGTGTGATCTAATCTGCATTATATATCCTCTCATTTAATAAAGACACCAGTCATTGGATTAAGAGCCCACTTTACTTCAGTAGGACCCATCTTAATTTACATGAAGACACTATTATCAAGTAAAGTCACATTCACAGGTACCAGGTGTTAGGAATTCAACATATCTTTACAGGGTACATTTTATAGCTGCTGTTTTTAATAATATGAGTTTACCTGAAAGCAAAGAAGAGCACTGAAATGTGTTCCCCACCAACAAAATGTAACCCATGCTTATTTGTGAAAATGAGATGCAAAGAACTTTGAGTCGTGAAAAAATCAGTGTTACACAAGCCGTATGAATGAAGAAAATCTTGTTTTTTAATGTACTTTTCAAATTTAGTAGTTTCACCAAGATAGTAAGAATATTATTGACAAATATCTCAGTATGTCTCAGCTATTCGATGAGACTCTCAGATGTTTCTGTATTTTAAAGGCAACACAGAAAAAAACTGTGAAATATGGGAACTGAGGAGAAAGAAAAGACAATAAACAAAATGACAACAAAAATACTACAGACGTGAATAAGGTCAATTGATCATTAGTTGCTTAGTTGGACAGGTGTGATTGATTATCTATGATTGCTAGACTTGAGGAAGATAATATGTCAGAACAATGACTAGGAAATAGGTGGGGATGCAGAGGATACATACAAGGGTTGTCAATTGCAAATAAAGTAAGAATTTTCTGACAATTGAATTGGCCCAAATATGAAGGAATTCTACTTGAGCATGAGTGGAGAATAAACTCTCAAGAATGATGGTCAGATGATCTCGGGGCAGTGATGGTATGGTGGGAATTCACTTACAAACTGAGTCAGAACTGGGATGATGATACATTTCACACTTGAGAATCTATAACATCTATAACAAATCATCTTCCTGGTTTGACTCTAGAAAAGTAGTTTCTGTTTAGAATCTCTTTGTTAATATCTTTTCTTAAACCCAAGTGCCTCAAGACCTAAAGCATGACTATTTTCATGTCTTCATCGCTTTGTTGATGAAGAAAATATTTTCTAGCTCCAAGGGAGGTTCAGCATTTAACAGTTAAGCATACAGTACATAATCCAATGAGTACAACACTAAGGAAATTTTGCCCTCTGTTATCTACCTAGATTACTGACTTAGAAAAAGGTTCCCACATGTACTGAATGGCTTAGAGAATGAGAACAACAACAAAAAACAACATTTGGCCATTTGAACAGACCTAGAGATTTCACCATAATTACTACACCAACCTCTCATTTGTCCCTGACTTTCTGGTGTCAGCAGGCTTGTAGTGTTGGCAACAAGCCTATCTTTGGAATTGTTTTTCTGGAAGCAAAGACATCCCATTGTGCTGTCAACAGCTGCAGCCTTTTCATCTGCCATAAAGATTTGCTTTAGATAGACACTAAACTAAACTGATTCCTGACTATTGCGAGCCTCTATTTTTGAAGATGGCATAATAATATGCCTTGGAGTCTTTATTAATAATATCTCTTTTCTCCGGATATGATTAGCTTATTTTCAGGGACCATATGAAAGCATCATTTTTGTTTTTTTCTGAACACAGTGAGATACAGATATCTGCACATAGTCCCTCCTCATCTTCACTTGCACCTAACCTGCTGATGTACTTACATTTTTTATCCATCTAATTTTGCTTAAAAATCTAATTCATGCAGCAGCTTCTATAGAAGCCATCTATTACATCTTGTGCCTTTTCTTCTCCTACTTTTAGGAAACTCTCCTACATTTAGGGAGTTTCAACAGATAAAGTTTTCTGACAAAATAAGGCTCTTATTTTTCTTTATATTGTACAGAAGCTTTTCTTTTACTGTACAGAAGCTTGTATAAAAAACATTTCAATTGCTTATATTTTACTAATGAGTCTTATTTATGTAATTGTCTCTCACTTCTTAGGGGAAGTAACTCTCATTTTCCTTTTCTTGTTCTCAAGGATGGTCCAACAATTCTGTCATCTACAGGGCACAATCCAACAATTTTGTTATCTACAGGGCACAAAGCAGGTGCTTGATAAGTATCTCTCTCTCTCTTTTTTTTTTTTTTGAGGTGGACTCTCACTCTGTTACCCAGGCTGGAGTGCAATGGCGAAATCTCTGCTCACTGCAACCTCTGCCTCCTGGGTTCAAGTGATTCTCCTGCAGGCGCCTGCCACCACACCTGACTAATTTTTGTATTTTTAGTAGAGACTGGTTTTCACCATGTTGGCAAGGCTGGTCTTGAACTCCTGATTTCAAGTGTTTCACCCGCCTTGGCCTCCAAAAATGCTAGGATTACAGGAGTGAGCCATGGTGGCTGGTGATAAGTATCTCTTATGTGACTAAAGAATAAGTGAGTATAACTCCTTACACTGTAAACTGATTTCTAATGTGGTACCATATAAGGCCAATGGGAGACAGATGCAGGAGTTTAACACTTAAGTAACACTGCAAGAAAAATGCACTTTTATTGCTTTATTTATCATAGGATATAACCATGAACTACAAGGGCAATCCTATCATTTATCTAGAATCTGATGTTTAGCTAATTTTTTTAACAAAAGGTAATTATTCTGGCCGGGCGCGGTGGCTCAAGCCTGTAATCCCAGCACTTTGGGAGGCCGAGACGGGCGGATCACAAGGTCAGGAGATCGAGACCATCCTGGCTAACACAGTGAAACCCCGTCTCTACTAAAAATACAAAAACTAGCCGGGC
>NW_016814736.1:257079-279484 GCF_001698545.2 Rhinopithecus bieti | reverse complement strand
AAAAAAAAAAAAAAAAAAGGTAATTATTCTCTTTTGGAAGCATATCATGTCTTATTCTTTTCAAAAATCTAATTACATTTGCATGCACAACTTATCTGCACTCAACAATCTTTAAAACCACAGCACCCAACATACTTTGGGCAACACTGAACCTTTGAATATATAGGCTGTATGCTGACTGCGAGTTTGGATTAGAGAAAATTAAGGTGTGTTTTATCCCATATGGAACTACTTTGAGGGAAGACTTACTGTATAGCAATAGAGTGTATCACTGTGCAGGAGATTCCTGTATGCATTGAATCATAAAGTCAAATGCACATATGAACAGTTTACTGTATAAACTGTTAAGACAAATGCTAATAACTAAAATTTTAAAAAGATAGACATGCATATATCTATACACATGCTTATACATATAGTCTACCTATTTAATATTTTTACACTTCACTTTATGTCTGCCCTTAATAATCTTTGGTAACGCACAAGTGTTGTTTTTGACACTAACCATTTTATCTTTCTAATAGCACTCATAATAATGACACTCTTTTATTGAAATTACCACTTCATCCCTGAAACAAGCTATGAACCATGGTCTCATTTCTCCTTAATCACAGCATAGCATGATCACATAGACCAACTGGACATAACCTCTTCGTATTTTGACATTTTAGCTGAAAAACAGATTAAAAAATTGCTGGAGTTCCACTTATTCAGAAAAGGTATACTTTAATTTTTTGCAGCATATTGTAGCAATCAATAGCAAACCATTCCTGTAACTGTATATAGTTTTGGTTTCTACATTCTACTCCTTGGAGCTCACCTAGTTCTTGATGATTCCTGAGCCAAGAACTGTGGTTTTGTTAGACTCTCTGAGGCACTAAATCCTACCAAAAAATTCTGCTTTTGATTAACACAGAATTAGAACCTATTGCTTACAGCCACTGTCTTTATGGATTCCTGACTAAATGTCTAGATGTCATTTTAGGCACTCTGTTATAAGGCACCAGTTTACTTTAACCAAACTCCATTAACTTGCTAATAAACCACTCGATCTCAGTAATAAACAGTATATTTGCCTATATATTCACTATATTCTATTATCGTTGATTACAGCGCTGCTGTTCCCTAAACTGGAAATACTCTCCTTAGATCTTATGATTGCATAAAAGTCCTACAAATCTCTCATTAGGTTTAGTTCAAAGGAAACACTCTGTATGAATTTTACCTATTCTTCAGCAGCGTTAATCTTTTCTTAATTTACCCACAAAACTTGAACGCTGATTTTACAGCTTATTCTTTCTTTATTTGTAGAAACCTAGGAAATAGTTTTAAAAGTACTATATTGTTTGACACAGTGAGGAAAAGTAACGTACAAGACAGGTGGGAGGTTACTGAATTGACACTTTGAGAAATATAAAACTGGTGCCTTGAGATTGTATTCCTGGCTGTTGTAACATTTGAAGCCGCAATGGATAAAAGGGAGATATTTCCCAGTATTCCATAAGGTTCTACTACTGTAGCCTAAAACTTCTCCACGAAATGGATACAGCTGAGTCACTTTGGCATGTAGAGGAGGAGGTATGAGTAACACTTCCATATGCACATGGAGCTTGCTATCTTAGATAAACTGAGATAAATACGTTACTAAATATTTCTCAACATTCTTAACAATCAAACTTATCAAATTGACTTCATGTCTCCGTCTGGAGCCAGGGTGCCCCAGGAGCAGAGCCTTGTCCTATGTTGACTGTAAGCTTCTTGAAAGCAAAAGCAATAAATATTGACTGGCTTAAATTTCAGCGTCAGTCTCACTTGCCATCTCTTCGTTGAATAGGCAAAGCGATAATCTGTTTTACAGTCCTGCATCATCTCTACAGAGGTCTCTGGAATGTTCTGATCCTAGCTTCATTTGTTTATAAATAGCCATGATCTTGCTTTTGTAACTGGCTATTGTGAGGCATAAACTCATTTCCTAAAATCCGGTATTTGAACATTGAAGTTAAATATCTCAATGATGTATAACCTCTAAGGTAAAAAAGTTGACAGTTGTACTTTGGTTTTGATGTGCACATACAATCCAGCAGAACCTGGACTGCATCCAGTCCTGATTTCTCATAAAGCACTTCGCCCCTGAAGAGAATGAATTTGAGTTACTACTGACCTGAGACTAATGTAAACCGCTAACCTAGAAAAGCTTCATGTCCCAATACCAATTAGTTCCCCAGTGCCTGTGCTCCTTTGCTCCTGCTTGGAACACCTGACATTTTAAAGCAATTAGAGGGCATCCGGATCTGTAAAATATACGTTATGTCGATATTCAACAGAGCTGAACTTCTGTGCTTTGGCCCATGTAATAAAAACCATCAGAGCTGCTTGCAAACTGTGACCTCCACTTCTTTTTTTTTTCAGAATCAAATAGAGTTGGACTTATATATTGACAAAGATTAAAATTGCCTCTATGTAAAAATTTGAGAAGCACAGCAATTCCCAGGCCTGAAAAATATCTTCTAAGGATCTGTAAGAGTGGCCAATGGGCATGGTGGCTCATGCCTGTAATCCCAGCACTTTGGGAAGCCGAGGTGGGCAGATCACAAGGTCAGAAGTTCAAGACCAACCTGACCAATATGGTGAAATCCCGTCTCTACTAAAAATACAAAAACATTAGCTGGGCATGGTGGTGCATGCCTGTAATCCCAGCTACTCAGGAGGCTGAGGCAGGCAAACTGCTTGAACCAGGGAGGCGGAGGTTGCAGTGAGCTGAGATCACACCACTGCACTCCAGCCTAGGCGACAGAGCAAGAAACTGCTATATTGAATGCCAATTTTCTGTGTTAAAAAAATATCAAGGTCAACGTTTCAGTATGAATATTTACTTAGGAGACATAAACACATGATATAATTGTGAATCATTGACAACTAAGTAATATTTTATTTATAGAATTTGGCTTTGGATTTATTTCAGTTCATTTGGAAAAATAACATCCAATATATGTTGAGTAAGGCAGAGAAAAGCCGTTTTTATCTACAGGAATGACATGTCTTACTGGGTCATCAAAGTATGGATCCCTGAATAACTTGAGAGTATGCTTTTTCGCAGGGCATCAAAAGAGTGAAACAAAATTCTAAAACAAAAATGGTGGCTCCCTGTTAGTCTAATTTTTATTGATTCCTATAGCTGTAGATGCACAGATAGTTTACTGCCTGAGTTTCTTAAGAGCACTATTAGTTACTGCCCTTCCAAACACTACCTATTATTCTATCAAAACACTGACCAAGATCTGAAGTCATTAACAGATTCCTGAATGCTCAGCATGGATCTTGGAATAACAAATATGGATTTTCTCTGGGATATTTTCCCTTTGACCTTCTTTCTGTCTTGATCCAAATTTTTCACTTTCAACCATGTAAATTGGCAGTAATCCTTCACAAATCAAGTAAATTTTTTTTTTTTTTAATCCAAGTAAGAAATGACAGTGCATTTAGGGTAAATATATTTTTGTTGTCTTTACTTTTCAGCACTTATGCAGTGTTTACTAAGTGCAAGGTACTCTCGCAGGTATATACAACAGCAACGCAATGTTAATTAAATCCTGCCCTCTGGAAGATTATGTAATACATGGTTTGGCAGCATGTGTCTTCCAAAGGTGGCCGCAACAATATTTCTCATTCCAATTACTCTCCTGAAATGTGACCTTGCCACTCCCTCTAGGTGGACTGTAGTTCTCCTCTTGAGTTGAAGCTGGCCTTAGGAATTTGTTTGCCTAATAACACGCAGCAGAAGAGATGTCATGTCATGTCTACATTTAGGTAATAAAAAGCCCTGGAGCTTCTGTAAGAGCCTCTTGGAACATCCTCACTGTGGGTACTGTTCTAAGGAACTTAAACTCTAAGCTGTGGGAAGTTTTAAGCTGCACTGGGTGACTAACCGGCAAATTGTGTCCCAAACTATGAGGGTTGCCAGGACACGTGATTTTGAGTGCTAAATTTGAGATGTCCTGGGCAAGCCAAGACAAATCAGTCACCCTAAAGGAAAAGCCAATTGTAATACTCTGGACACGAGGCTTAGCTGAGTTCTCAGCCAATTGACAGCTATGTGAATGAGCTCCGGCTCTCTTGAACAGCCTTCAGTGGACATCTGATAGAAATCTTGTGAGAGGCCTTAGGGAAGTACTATGCAGCTTAATCATCAAGAGTAATATTAATAATAAATTATTGTTGGGGAAGTTTGTCACTCAGCTAAAGACAATGGGAATAATGACACACAATGACAAAAATTAATGATGGAATTTTACATTTATAATGTAAGACATTTACAATATAAGATAGAGAGTAATAAAATTCTGTATTAAAGACAGAAATACAGTGTTAGAGAGTTTGGAACAGAGGAAAAGTTGATTTTTACTTATGGGCCAAAAATGGACTGTCTAAGCTTTTGGGAGGAGGAGTCGTACTCTCCTAAATGCTTAATGTGTGGAAATTGAGAACAGACAAAGAATGTAAAGTATTGCAGGTATAGTGCATGGGGAAAGAAAGAATTGAGGTGTCAAATAAACAAGAACATGGTAGGAATAAAGGAGCTGCAAAATAAGTCTGTAAATTAATTTGAGAATCATACAATGAAAGACCTTGAATGCCCTTATTTAGAAAGCAATTGGGAGGCAGGCAAGTTTTAGAAAGGTTACTCTAACAGCAGTGTATAGTGTGGATGGGAACCAAGAGAGAAGCAGAAAGTCTTACTGGCAGAGCATCGCCACCATCTCTCCCTGACACTTGCTGAGTGTGAGCTGTCCTTTAGAACTTTGCACAGGCCTGCCGTCCCAAAGAGAATTCCATATCTATTCTATCTTTTCCATTACATTTTGAAACTAAGAAAACTAGCCTATTAAAGCAGTTGCATATTCAACATTGTTTAAGTCTTACAGGATAAAAGTGGAAGTTTATTTGAGGAATAAACTAAACCATTTTGTATCCCTCCAGGGGGACATTAAGGAATGGTTATTATTTGACTTATGTGTATCACCAATAGATGTCTGTAATGGATTCTGTTCTTACAGTTACAGAGCATTCTACTTAAAGACTGGCCTTTTTTCTTTGTAATTTTAGTTTTTATTGCCTATCCCTGTAATTATATGGCTCTGATTTTTAAATAAAATATTTTACTATCTCTCCTGACATTAGGTAATACCTTCACTGCCAATAAATTTATGTCATTTCAGTTGTGTTCTATTTCAATCAAGAGAGTGATACCCAGACATTCAGACAAGTTTTTTTTTTTTTTTTTCCTTTTCTTCAACACACACCCATGACATCAGTAGGATCACACAGGCTGTGTTGCATAATGGATCTCATGTTAGGGTTCAGCATTCAGAAGACTATTCAGGGAAAATCAATAAGGCTGGGGAAAGTCTTCTAGTTATATATTAGGTCATTCATAATGTAAACAACCATATTGAGACAATGAGAACTAAGGAAAATGTAACTAGAAAAATATCATGTAACAGGCAACTTCCATTAATCAGTATGCCACATGCTGATTTTGCTCATATCATTTTTAAATAAACAATTGCATAAACAATCTGTCTTTTAAATAAACAATCCGTCTTCTCAATAAACAATTGCATAAAGTATTAAAAACACTTTAATTCTGACAGTACTCCTGCTACCAGACTGCTGAAAAAATCAAAATTTCAAATCAAATGTAAAATGTTCCTCAAATTCTAATTACCAAGATTCATGAAAGGAGTAGATCTAATTGAATGAAACATGAAGACAATTATAGCATGGCATATTAGGAATGCCAGTTGTCAGGCAGAGAAATCTAAAGATCCCGGAACAGTATTCCAATTAAGGTAGCTAGTATTTGCTTAGAGGAAAACCAGTACAACTCACAGTGAAAAGTGTTGTCATCTGAAAGGCACCCACACACAGAATGTGCCCTGGTGGGTTTTTCCATTTCCTGCCAACACCCTCACTGTACAGTTCATTTTCCCCAATGGCTCTTTGTTAATCTGCACAAAATATAATAGATCTATTATAGGAAAGTCATCCTTGGCTGAGATGGACTGTAATAAAACCTGGCAGACGTTTGCTTTTAATTAAAGGACAATATACCTTGGACAATAATTGCTCCAAATATTTTTAGTGAATATCTTGGAAATGCCTATTTTAAGAAGTTATTATTACTCTTCATTTTATTGAATGCCATAACTCTCTCTCCCAGAGCACAGCCTGCCTTACGGAGGTGACTGCATTCAACTTCACAGAATGGTGTTCAGATGTTATCTATTATTATCACAATTTTTCAGACGGCAAAACAGTAATTCTGCTAGGTTACATGACTTGCTCAAGGTCGTAAAATTGATCTGAAACTGTGGCCAGGCTCTAGCTTTTAAAAGATTTCACATTTATTCTGCTTCAAGAAGTAAATTAACAGGCAAAGTCAGACTTTGAGCAAAGTTGACTCTGAAGGCCATTCTCACTGCAGCTTTCTGCTACCATAAGATATTTGTATTTGTCTGCCCAAAGGAATGCAGAGAAAAAGCAATTATAACTATGATATAATAACTTCAGAAGTTAGAGAAGTAGAAGATAATTGAATCCACTGTTATCCAAAACTATCAATACATAATCCTTGACTTCCGAAAGGCATCAGTGGTGGGATATGAGAAGAGCTTGGCCTTTGGTGTTGGGTGGACTAGGGTCTCATTGTAACCTCAACCTCCTGGGCTCAAGTGATCTCCCACCCAAGGGCATGGCTCTGCCCTTCGACTGGTGTGTGATCTTCCTAATGAACTTGCTTTTTACCCACTTGGATGTTTCCACATGAAAATATTGCAACACTGACAATTATGAAGAACAAAGGATATTGTTTTCGTGTTTTAAAAACATCTTATTCTCACTATTTTTTAAGGGATTGGGGCTTGCGCTGTCACCCACACTGTAGTGCAGTGGCACAATTATAGCTCACTGTAACCTCAACCTCCTGGGGTCAAGTGATCTCCCATCTCAGCCTCCAAAGCACTGAGAGTACAGGTGTGAGCCACCTTGCTAGGCCAGGATTTTGTAAATCTATTTGCTAGCGCAAATAGTATCAGTGTTCAGAAAACAGTTACGTTTAAATATTTCTTACATGTCAGATCTGTACATAAATCAAAGGAGGGTTGTTACTACAAAACTCTACATGTGCAATCCATGATGAAAATAAGGGAAGGTAGTGACAAGATATTCATGGGGGAAAACAACACGTATTTCCTGAGATTGATTTTAGAAGGCGTGGAAATGATTAATGTACTTCCTATTCTGGATTTGCTATCTTTTTGAAGTGCTGCCTTAATGATACCTACATTTAGTATTAAGGCAACACACTTAATTTTTTAACACCATGGATATCTTTTAAGCGGCATTTTATAAAGCGAAAGAGGACAAATCTTTACAGATTAGTAAAAAATTATTAGTCATCATACTTTGTCTGTATCTCTAAAAGTGATAATAGTGTCATTATTATAAAATTCAATTAAAACCATTAATAAAAATGAGCAATCCCATTTCTAATTGAGGGATTGCTCAATGCAACAAAATTGCTAGCAGAGAGGCTTTTGAATGTTCTCTCCGCAGAGAAATGATAAATGCATCAGGTAATAGATAAACTAACTACCCTGATTAATTATACAACACAGATATGTACAAAGACATCAAACTGTACTCCATAAATGTGTACAACCGCAATGTATACATTTAAAAAGTAAATAATTTCAAAACACTATAGTTGGTGGAGAAATGCAAATGTTTGTATAAGCATAATATATATTTTCTTATTAAGAATGACAAGTCACAATTAGAAACTGTGACAGTTATGCACCTTTAAGTATTGATTCAAAGGTGTGAGGAGATGATTCTACTGTAATAATATTATATAAAACATTGACATGTCTTGAAGAAGGATTGAATACCAAGTACACATACCAGAAGTGTTAAGTTTTTATACTTGTGAATCAAAAGAGAAAATCGAATAATTTTAAATACACATACCTTACACAAAATATAGTCCATATATTGAAACCATAACTGTAATATTAAACTTTAGGATAAAGCATTCAACTTTTTTTTTCAAACCCCAATTACTTCAGTTGTGAAAATAGTTGCTGTCACTTCATGCCTAAGATTCAGTGTGTTAGAATTGAAAATGTTCCGTTTGGGATCAGATGAGCTGAAAAGGTCTTTGTTCAACATCCAATTATAAGCCAAATTGAAGAAAAAGAAATGAGGCAACAGGTCAAGGTTAGAATGAGAAGAGAGAATTTCTCTGTTATATATAATTTCAAGCAGTGGCCTGACTTCTTTAATGCTAACCTATAATTATGTATCTACCGCACATGGTTTGAAGAAAATTAAAAGAATTCCTTAAAAAATTGTAACCTAAGCACCAGTTTGAGAGTAAGTTAGAGTCTTTAGAATTCCTTTGAGTGTATTCTATGCTCCCTTCAGTTTATACAATACCTGCTAGAATCTGCCTTAGCAATAATCTAAGATATTAGAAGTCTGATATCAGAAATACTTTGTACTTAAATTGCAAGTTAATAAATCACAGATAATGAAGTCATGGAGCCACAGGAACTTTAAAGAATATCTGGTTCAAACCTCTTTCAGTGAGGGGGAAATTAAGGGTGTTAAATTTCTAAAGCACTTTTGTACACATCATCTCACTTATTCTCACAGCCACTTTGTGAGGTAGGAACAAGGTAACTAGGGAAACCACACAGAGGAGGTATTTTGTGATAAGTCAGTGGAGGAAGCAGAAGACGTGGGGCGACTGAGATCTCAAAGACAGGAACAGAAAACGCAGGTGTCTTTGGTGATGTATTAGAGATCTAGGGATAACTAGAAAGCTAGAGAACACTCCCAGAAAGCAGTCAGAGGAGTTGTCCAATAGCTATGACACTGTGAGCTCTGAAATTGCTGGGGGTATAAATTCGTTCACACCAAGTGGGAGAGCAGAATGAGATGGATAAATTGCCAAACTGATAATTGACATCCTAGTTAGCCTGGAAATACGCCCCACCAGCAAGAAGAGAAGCAGAGTTGTTTTCTACTCGAACCTTAGCTGAGACCCGAGGCGGCTATGAAACAGTCATTACATGCATTTCGAAGCAAGAATAACATGGAATATGAAGTGAGGATCTTCATTTTTTTAAATGATTGAGACTTTAGGAAAGTTATTTAATCTCTCTAGGCCTCAGTTTTCATCTGTAAGAGTAGCCCCTCACAGAATGGTAAGACTTCAATAAGAAAAGTAAAATTGTTATTAAGGAGGGCCTAGATTCCCACAAATGCTCAACACGAAGAAGCTATTATTCATATTAGCATTACTATTATTATTTTAAAATATAATCTCTTTTGAAAATAATTATTTCTTTCTTTCTTTGATTCTAAATGAGCCTAAGCTTGGAATTTAGAGATGGGTAATAGGCTGAGATATTTCCCTGATGGTTTAAATGTTTTATCCAAGGTCATTAGAGACAGACTAGGAAGTAAGGTTCTTTCTTCCAAAGCTATACTTTTGCCTTTATCCACATTTCTTTGCAATCATTTTTTAATAATAAAAAAAAAAAAATCCATTGCTCTTGACACTTTCAAAGGACTAGTTAAATGAAGACACAAGTGACCACTCAGCCCGTGCATTATGGTCAATCTCAGTTTCAGAGAAACTGCCATTGCCCATGGCAAGATTTATAATTCACCGACAAGCAGGAGGCTCTCATTTACTTCTATAATGCCTGACTTTCTCTTGTGTGTAAACTGCATTATCTATGAGTCAAGGATGACTCAGAAAACTAAGGGATAAATGTTGAGTCATCTAATAAGGTGATTTTTCTTCCTTCAAGGTAAAATAAGTGACTAGAATAAAAATACAATTAAAGACAAGAAAAAACAAAGATGTAAATAGATTTATTTAAAATACCAAAATAATAAATTGGCTAAAATTAAATAAAATATATCCTCTATCTTACCATACTAAAGTTTTCTATGTTTCTGTACATATCAGACCTTGAACTAATAGGGGTTGTCAAGGGTGATCATCTCTACTGGATGATCTCTTTCCATTTTCTAAAAGGAAAAAAAAATGAATCTATAATGTACAGCATCCATGGAAAATTTTGAAACCCGCCCCCTCTGACACATCTGTACAATATGCCTTGTTTTTTTCCCTCTCTCCCCACAGCTGTTTGTCTTAAAACATATATTTCATTTACTTAAAAAAAAAAAAAAAAAAAAAAACTGTCTAGACTGAAAAACTCGTAAAGGCAGAGATTGTGCCATAGTTGTTTCTATATCTCAAATGTTAATCCCAGTGCTAGGCAATGACTAGGCACTCAAAAAATAGTTATTGATTATGTAGTCATCACAAGATGTCTTGAGTTTTCAAAACGATTCTAAAAAATTTCCAGTAACCTTCATATTGTTGTATCTCACAGCTGGCTTTGTGAAACTGAAGGAGACTATCACCACCAGTGATAGGACTTATAGGTGGAAAAGCCCATGGCATAGGCTGATCACAAACTTTCTCTAAGAATCAGAAGACTAAGAAGAAAATTTTCCATCCAGACATTGTGCTCATGCTCTCTTGGGCTCCTTGATCCCTCCCCATCTCTCACCTTGGAAGAGTGGTTGTTCCTAGCAAAAATAATAAAAATAATTCCAGATAGGGAATTCTGCATTGAGATATTTGTGTGAAATCATCACTGGATTCTCCTTTGTACAATCCCAAATTAATACTTCCCACTGAATCTCTCTCCAAGGCTGTCTGAGTCCTTTCACTAGGAAAATATTTTGTATATACTGTCTATGACAGGGCCATGAGAAAATACATCTGAGCCTGAGTAGAGATCCTACATATGTCTATGTTTATGTTAATTGGATTACAACGTAGAAATTAAAGAATCAGACTGTATATGTGTTGCCTATTTAGCCAATTTTCTGCAAGGAAAGTAGTCATAACAACAATTGTTTGCCTTACAACAGAGGAAAATCTCCCTAGTAATTTTTAAAAAAATTATTTGGGACAGTTAATAAAACTATGTTCTTATTTCTATTTCAGCTACCTACCTAAGAGTAGAAACTTTTGATAGTACAAACCTAACACATAATTTGCCTTTAAATTAATATAATGAGTTTTGTTATATAATGAAGAATCTGTTCTGGCATTAATAATATTCTAGAAAAGAAATATAAAATCATAGGCCCCAAAACACTTTTGTAATTCAGTCTCTCTATGTAGATAATACAGAATTGGGTTTATTATTGTCTGTAAATTTCATGCATTTGAATTTTAACACTAAAGGCATCATGCTTGTCCCATTTGCAGTTTTCCATCTAATTCAAAATGGAGTACTTAAACTTAATACTCCAAAATAAGGTCAGTTGTATTTTATTAAGCATGAGAAAATCAAGATATATTTTATTAAAATGCATGACTTTTAATGGTCATGACTTTTGAAATTTAGGTAACAAAAACTAAGATAATAAGTTGATTGGGAGGTGATCTGAATGCATCTGAAAAAGAGTCTTGTTATTTCTGAGAAAAAGATATATTTTCCTTAGAATTTATTTAGAAAATTAAACTTTTCAGGTGTCTTAGTAGAAAGCAAACATGTGAATTTTCTAAAAATAAAAACTACAACTCTAAAAAACACAACAAAATGAAAAACTAAAACAGAAGCATAATGGCCTCAAGAGCAGATAGCAAAGGTGAGAGAGATGGGGTAATGTGATATGTAATTTTGTGTTTGAAATTGAATAGGAAAAATTTAGATTCTTTGCTTCTACAGACTAGGATTGAACATATAAGCTTCTGTTGACTTGCTATTCCATTTAAAGTACAGAGAACTGCTTTAAAAATTTGCCTCCTTCTCACGTTAATTTTCTGTGGTTTGGCCTCTCTTTAAAATGGTAATCAAGAAAGAAAAGTGATTGGAGCCAATATTGTTAGATTGGGGGACATATTTAAAAAAAAAGAAAGGAAAATTTAATATACATGGTAAAATATAGGTCAATACAAAAAATGCATTTATAAATTCTCTGTGGTTCATTTCTCTGCCCCTGAACAAGACTAATTATAATTTGGCTAATTTTTGTCTTCATTAACTATCTAATATTCAGCGTTAGAATCATCATTCTGAAATCATATTACATTGGTTTAATTTCTTGTAAGAGTAAGACAAAAACTTTGAATAAAATAGGCATAGATTTGTCTGAGAGTGGCCCATTGAGAGTTTTGTTCTCCCCTTACCTGTATGTCACTGCTATGTTCATCAGTCCGTCTCTTAAGAAATGTTTTTTCTTCAGCAGACCCAGGGAACACAAAAGAACAGAAATGGCCGTTGTTCTTGTTGTGGGTTAGTTTGTTTTTTAACATTTTAAATTTTAAAGTAGAAAAATATGTATCATTGATTTAAAACAGAGTGTGATAAGTTAAACAACATATGAAGTGCAAACATGAGAGCAGACAAAAAAAAAAGCTAAGCTGGAAAAATATTTTGTGTTGGTTTAAGCAGTGCACTGAAACATAAAGTGATGATTCACAAAACTAAAAGATATAAAATTCACTTCGGACTTGACACCGGCTATTGATTTACAAGCAAGTCTCAGTTCTGAATTCTGGCTGATGGCAGCTGGACCAGTCCAGCCAAGTGGATGTATGCTTGAGAACTTTTTCATTAAAAACAATAGTGAGGACCTCTTACTATGTTTAAAAGCATGCAAGTCAGTTAAATAAACACTGAATAGAAGACAAGGCAGGGAAAGAGTCACATATTTTCTCCGTTTTTCAGTAAATCTACCTATGTTTATACTGTCGTTGTAATTTTTTGGCACTGAGGATACCCAGAGAGAACATCTAAGTGTTCCATGTAGGTGCTGAACACAGAAAGCAGGAGTCATCAACCTCCACACCCAGGCCCTACCACTTTCTGGGCATGACTGTGAGAAAATAATTCCTTATTGACAAAAGGGAATAATGGTATCTACTTCAAAGAACTTTCAGAAGAATGAAGTTAGGTTATTTGGTGGAAGGCACCCAAGTGCTTAGCTCATTTTAGTTTTCTGTTAGTGGTCGCTATTTTTCTATCTGGAACTCTAAATGTGGTTGTGAAGTTACTGGCCAGTTAGGATCAAGTATTTATGTACTTTCTTGGTCTTCTCAATCATAGTTTTGAATTCTCTAAGTTTTCCTTAAAAGTTGTACTTGTTTTAAAGCCATTTTCACCTTTCTGTAATTGCAGGTTGGAGGGTAGGTGCCATGGATACTAATGTCACCACCAACCTCGCCATCAAGGAGCTCACATTCACACACACTCCAGAGCACAATAAATTACCAATATAAAGATAATTTCATTTAGTAACTTATCCTAAGAGAACTAAACAACTGGGAAAAACCCACTACTGCAACAAAACTTTACTGAGGGCTCTCTGAACGTGAGGAATGAAGTCATTTATCTATATTTAACTACTTTGGGAAGCAACAGATCAGATATATAATTACAGAATGGAAAGTATCCAACTGTTTATTTCTTTGGTGAACAGAAATAAATAGTTGACAATTTCAGCACAAGAACTGGTAATTAAATAAAAAGAACAACTCTCAAACATCTCCAATACTGGAGGATAATTAGAAGTTATGCCAGAATTTAGACTACTAAGTGATTGAGGTGGAGTGGAGGTGGGATTGAAGAGAAGACCACAGAGGATGTGAGGTTTATGCGTGGGGGTAGAACAAATACAAAGAAGCTGGCAGGCTTCATTTGGTCTGTCCATACAAGTGCAGAGGTTGGTATCTCGATAAGGCCACTGCAACAATGGCAGGACTTTTGTTTTTTCACTAACTCATCTTTAATCGTTAGTATCTAGAATATGGTAGGCACTCTCTATAGATATATGCTTTTGAATTAATGAAAGAATAAAATAACAAAATTTAAAACAATTTAAAAACAAGATACACCTTGACCTCCCCTGGTTACTTCACTTAAAATTACAATCTGCTTTATTTTTCTTCTAAACAAGACTAAATATGAGAAAGATGAAAAGTGTCTACTTTCTCTTATGAGGGAAACAAAATTTAGAATTAGGGTTTGGGTGTGTTGGGCATGGGGTGCCAAATAGTCTGGTTATTTGGAATATTAAAAGTTATGTTATGACAACAAGTGATAGCATTTACTTACTGATAGGTTCCTCACACAACCCAGCCACCTCTCAATGTCCCTGCTCTTAACCAATAAGCTACACTGTCTCTTAAAGTTGACCTTCTTTTCAGAATCCACATCCCTGTGTAAAAAGAACAGAACCCATTGGACTAGAAGAGAATAAAGGGACAGAGTGTAAGTCGGTTCCTGGCAACTGGCTAAGCAATCATATTGTTTGATGGCTTGTTTGAATGCTAAAATAAGTTAAAATAGACATAATATAAATATATATAATATGAATATACATATTCATATAATATTGATATTGCATATGATATGTGATATTATGCATATGTATATATATGTATATGTTAGAATGATTATATGTAAATCATTACAAAAACTACACATAATTCATTACGAAAACTCTATGAAAGACCAAGAAAAGGGCTGAATGTTAATGAAGAGTTTACTACAGAACAATCCATGAAAGCACCTTGTTAATATCTAGGCTAAGAAATGGCTGCATATAGTTTGCTGTATATAATTTGTCCTAGTCTCTCTTCTAGACCCTTGTCCCAAATGTAAATCCACTTGCAGTATCTACCCTAGTTGTGTATATTCCTTTTATTCTCTCATTTAAAAGACATAATTAGCCTGATTTTCATACTTATAACTCTTTATACAAGATGAGACACACGTTCAAAAAATTTTTAAATTACCAATTACCACTGTAGCCAAAAAAAAAACTGCTGGAACCAGGCACACATTTCTTCTAGACCTATATGATGAGTGATAGTTGCACATTTCGTAGAAAAAAAACATAATTGAACTGTATACACTGCTGCTGGGTACCATTTATAAGATTTTAAATGAGAGCAGGAGGAAATAATATTTATTGAGCTCCTATTATATGAAAAAACTTGAGATATACTCTTAAGATTTATTTTGTTTTTACTTTACATAAAACATAAAGTTGAGAAAGTAGAAGATATTTTGATTAGTCTAATTCATTTTTGAAAATCTTAAGTTTACATTTTATAGTAAAATGTGCGACATACATCCTCCTATGTGCTGTGGCTTTAATAGGTTTGCATTTCTATTCAGCTCTCAAATGTCTCCCTCAGCTAAAAAAAAACAGCTAGGGATTACAGAAAGCCACACTCCTGGTTTTAAAAAATATGAGGTCTGTCTCAGACACATCTGGAAAAGACTTTTGCAAAAGAATATTTTATTACATACAAATAAACTATAACCAGATTATGTTAGATAAACACATAATTCTCACATAATTGTAGTTAGAAGAAATCAGAACTTGCTTATTCTTTATGAACCATTTCACTAACATTAGGTGGTAGAAGAGCACAAATTTTGTATCGCCCAAAATGAAATTATTCAAAATAGTATCATGGCTGCAGTGCAGAAGGAAGCATGTCCAGCATGGTTTAGAGAGAGCAGCAGTGCTTAGGAGGACCAACGTGGGCTTTGGAGTCAAACTGAACAAAGCTCAAATATTTGCTCCATCAATGAGTTGATGACCATCAGGGAACGTGAATCGACTCTCTGAGCCTCTGCTTCCTCTTAATGAGATGATACGATAGCACATAACTTCTAACTTTGTTGTGAGAGTTAAATAAGGAATGTGCATTAAGCGTATAAATAAAATCAAGTAGAAAATAAATCCTCAGTGAAGGTCAGCACATTTATATTTATACTTATATTTATATTTTAGAGTCTCAGTCACCCAGGCTGGAGTGCAGTGGCATGTCCACGGCTCACTGATGCCTCCACCTCCCAGGTTCAAGTGATCCTCCCACCTCAGCCTCCTGAGTATCTGGGATTATAGGAGAGCACCACCACACCAGGCTAATTTTTGTATTTTTAGTCGAGATGGTGTTTCACCATGTTGGACAGCCTGATCTCAAACTCCTGACCTCAAGTGATCCTCTGGCCTTGACCTCCCAAAGTGCTGGGATTACAGGCGTGAGCCACCGCACCAGGTCAGCAAATATTTGCCCATATTCCCTTTGTCGTTAGATTAGTGTACCTGTTGCCATTTAAATGAAAAGTAGAGTTTTGGAAATGCACAAACTAGGATCATTGTTTTTGTTTTGTTGTTGTTTGTTCCTTTTACGACAGAATTTTATTCAATAATAAGTGGTGAGAACTTTGTTTGGTTGGTTTTTTTCTCGTTTGGCCAGTGAAAGAGTATACATCCAAGGATTGAGAAATTCTTTCTTTCTTTTGAAGAAATATTATGGTGCTAGGCTTTGTAAACATAGGGATCTAACTTGCTAGAACTTTAGATTATGCTGTACAAGATTGAGGTGGACCAAAACTGTCTCAGGGCTTTGAGAAAGAAATATGTATAACTGGATTCTATGAGATTGTTCAACAAATGCAATCTAGGAAAAAATCTCAAATCATTATAGCAAAATAATTACCTTTTTTCTTATATTTGGTTCATAATACATATGGCAGTAAAATCAATAATAGAGATAAAACTCTTTTATAGTGGAAGAAATTGTTTATAATGCTAGAACAAAATTTCCTGATAAATTAAAAAAGAGCTTTCCTTATTAATGACATATAGTATATTGACGAATGCCTTTTGCTAATGAACACTTTTCAATTCATAAACATGGAATAAAATTTATTATGCGGTATGGAAGTCAAATTAGAGAGGCTCATTAAGTCTGCAGAACTAATATTAAGTATTGAATAATTCATCAGCTATTTAACACATTTGCAAAAAAATGCAAATTTCTTTTATTACTGAGCTCATTTTAATTTTTTTATTGTTTTGTGAAAGGATTATACTTTTTTCAATGTGAGACTCCAAAAGTTTAATTGTAAAGTGATTAACATGGAGCTTTTGCTAATTAAATCAGCAGAAGATTTAGGTTGACCCTATGCTAAGTGCTCAAATTAAAGGACTGTCCCATTGTATTAGAGTGCGTTTATCCCAGGTAAACTCTCGGCCTATTTCATAGGACAGCAACAGAGAAGGAAAAGGAACGTTTGCAGTATTGTAGGCAACTGATACACAGCTGTTTTACTTCTAATTGCCTGATCTACAACTTTTGAAACAATTAGAAAGGATTTAAACATTGTTGTCCTTAAACACCACCAGAATGTAATAAAATCTAAAGTTCCTTTTCAGTAAGTTAACTGGTCTCCCAGAACTGAATTTAAAAAAGACTTGCAGATGTGTGCATAAACATCTGTGGATTACATTGTAACATCTTTAAACATCAGGGAACTAGGGATATCTTAATCCTATTAAACAGAAAATAACAACAAGGCTACCCTGTACTTTTAAGAATCATAAAAAACCTGGATATTTAAATAGTCTTTAATCAATTCATTTTACTAAATTTGTTAACTAATTCATTCACACTTATTTTATCCCTGTTTCACACTGACCACTAAGGTAAATTCCATGAACATAGTACAATTACCATAGTTCTTGCTTAGATATACTTTGCAGCAAATATTTTCAGCAGTTTCTGGGAATAGGACAAGTCTTTATCAAGTTAAAAGACTACTGCCTAGTATAAAATATGTAGTCAGTTAGTATTGGACATGAATAGATAATATATGATTCGATAATTTTTTAAGGTTTTTAATGTATATATCTTTGTATTCTGTGTAAATTACCAACTCATTTCTAGATGACCCTTAACTCTTAACTACTGCTCAGTATACCTCATCAGTGTATTATCTGAGCCACTTGATTTTCAGACATGGATTAAGAACTACAATTCATATGATCATGATCACAGAATTATTTGATTTTTACCATAAATCAGTAGTCAAGTAAATTGGTTTATAGAACAGGTATTTGTAGAGCAAAGAATCAAATGTTGAAACTATAAGCAATTTGAGTAGTAACAACAATTTTGTCCTTTGCAATTGTGCAGAGGTGGGCTTCTATGCTCTATAAAAATAGAAGAATGAAAATCGTCAGAAATAAAAATTGCTGTAGTAGTATTTAACATTATTCAAAACCTGAAGTCAACTGTCTCATACCAATAGTGTATATATCTCATATTCTTGAGGTTTCAAAATAGGTTCTATTTATAATAAATTACAATTCACTCAAGAACATTTAATATCTTTTTTAAACTAATTGTTTAAATTAATTGTAGATATTTTGTGGGCACTGTACTGTATTAATTATATTTAAGGTTTTAAATGGCACTATATACCAAGGAAATGAAAAAAATTTCTATAAAATAGAGATTAAGATTTCTGGATTAGAAATCAGACAAATCGAATTTCTTTCTTTTTTAAATATTATCAACTTTTGTTTTAGATTCAGGGGTATATGTGCAGGTTTGTTAACTGGGTATATTGCATGATGCTAAGGTTTGAGGTGTGATTGAGCCCATCAACAAACTACTGAGCATAGTACCCAATAGTTAGTTTTTAAAACCTTGTCCTCCTCCCTCCTTCAGCCTTCTAGTAGTTCCTAGTTTCTATTGTTGTCGTCTCTATGTCAGTAAGTACCCAATATTTAGCTGCCACTTATAAATGAGAACATACTGTATTTGGTTTTCTGTTTCTGCATTAATTTGTTTAGTATAAGGCCTCCAGCTGCATCCATGTTGCTGCAAATTTCATGACTGTGTAGGATTTCTTTTTTTTTTTTTTAATCCAGCCCACCATCAGTGGGCATCTAGGGTGATTCCACGTCTTTGCTATTGTGGATGGTGCTGCAATAAACATATGCATGCATCTGGAATTAGACAAACCAAGTTTCAAATCTAACCTTTGCTTCTTAATAACTATGGATAAGAATTCTGGTTACCTGAATAATATACATTCACATTTTTCTTTATCATAAAGTATTATGATATTGTTGCTAATAGCAAATTATGAAAACAAATAGTATATTATGAACCATATGAAATATTTCTGAACAATAAGATGTAAAAGGAAGATATCGCTTAGGATTTCTGAGAAAGCTTCTTAAAAGTAAGAAGAAGCTCTTTAATTTTAAGAAGATTTTTACTCCTGAAGAAGTAATTTTAGCGTCTTAAAATTAAAAGTAAGCTGAGAAATCTTTTAAAATCAAGGAGTAAAATAACAGCATTTATGTTTTCAGTTTTTCCATTTTCTTTCTTCTGGTCTAGAAGGAACACACTGTATGAAAGATTTTATTCTGAGGATAAAAGCACACGCTGGGATGGCTGAACTCTTAGAAAGAAAGAAGTCCAGAACGCTGGTGGCATCATGAAGCCATGGTCCTGGGCCTGAAATGACCTTCTCCAGACTTAGCATCATCTGAGCAAATAAAACTCCTTTTATTAAAGCCATCATTTCTTAAATTTCTTACTTGCAACTGAATGCAATTTCTGATACACTAACTATATCATCACAGCATGACCATGAATTAAAATACCTCTGAATTTCAGTTCCATTATCTATAAAGTAGGTATAATAGCAATAATTAGTTCATAAATCTGGGGGGGTGGTAAATTAGAATAAACATATATATACATATAAGTAAATTACTTATTATAATGCCTGTCACAGAATTTAAATTTATTTCTTCTTAGGTGTTACTTAAAAGTGAGGGTCTTTTTTTTTTCTTTTCCTCTTTTTATTTTATATCTGACAGAACAAAGTAAACATTCAGATACTTGATAATTTAATTCAAATATAGCATTAATCCTGTATTGTTGCATTTTATCCTATTTTAACTCTAGTAATACATCTAATCATGAAATACAGAATTTACAAGGCATGTTATGCCTCTAGTATATGGGGAGGAAGACAGAATGCATTTGCTTGAAAGGATTGTTTCTTCTAGAAATTGCTCTGATTCTACAACCTTGAAAAACCACAAATTAACATCTCTGTTCATTTTTAAATATATAAAATAATGTTTGCATTTAAATAAGGCACACTACAGTTTTCATGAAATCATAATTTTAAAAAAATATAAGAGTAATATAAGAATTCATACTTATAAATGAATAACATTTTGATTTATGTAAGACTCTGAGAAAGGACAGAAGTGTTATCATTTTAGGCAGCAGCTGATTTTTGTCAGATAAACAGTTAATTATAATATTCACCATAGTAAAATTGTTAATGATTTCAAGATGCAAATTTAAGTAAAAACGACTTAAGCAAGTAAATAGCAAAAGCATGGACACTTAAATGTTCTGTGAAAAGATAAAGCATCTATTCATTGCTTACAGGATGTTTTTCTTTAAACAGGCCCATCAATTTCTTCTAATTGAATATATAATTCTTTTAAAAAACTATATTTATTTCAATTATATTTATAAGTAGCCATGGAAGTTAAAAGTAAGTTTATTGTAATACTTATATCTAATATGTAAAACAATTTCTCATATATAACAAGTAACTTGGTGGTTATGTGCATTTACCACATTTTCCTTTAATTTCAACTGTTCTATCAATTCCTCTATTTTTGCACATACTCTCTAAAAATTAATTATCTGCAATTCATTATAAAAGAAAATTATTATCCTTGGTCTATTTGGACACCTAGTTTCCAATGCAATTTAAGTACTTTTAAATTTTCACTTTGTCAATTACCTCCAAAAACAGAATGTTTGGCATTGGCAATTAGGCACTGCCTGTACACATGTGTGTTTTCTTTAACAAATCTTTATGAAAACCTCAAATTTGTTGATTACTCATTCCCTACCTGTCCTAACTATGTAAGTTAACTTTTGTAATATCAGGTAAATATTTTAGATTATAGAAAAAAATTGACCTGTGTCAAATCTGGCTTGAGAAGTTAGACAGTATTTTTTCCTTTTTTTTTTTTTTTTTTTTTGAGACGGAGTCTAGGTGTGTCCCCCAGGCTGGAGTGCAATGGCGTGATCTCGGTTCACTGCAACCTCCGCCTCCTGGGTTCAAGCGATTCTCCTGCCTCAGCCTCCTGAGTAGCTGTGATTACAGGCACGTGCCATCACGTCCAGCTAATTTTTTTGTATCTTTAGTAAAGATGGGGTTTCACCATGTTGGCCAGGTTGCTCTTGAACTCCTGACCTTTTGATCCGCCCACCTCTGCCTCCCACCGGGCCAGGTCTCCATTTTTTAAATTAGAAAAATGTAATAAAGTAATTAAACTCCTTTTAGGTTAAGTAGAGTTTCATTTACTTCATTCATTGATTCAATTTGTTGCATACATATGTAACAAATTACATATATGATATTGTGCTAAAATAAAGATGAAGATTTTCAATTATTTGAATGCAGGCTATCTGTCCAAATGAACTTTAAATCTCCAACTTCTAGAATATTACGGGGAAAGAAAAAAAGGTTACAGAGAAAAGAATGGAGGAAAATAGAAGGAAATAAAGTGGGAGGCAGCACTTCAGAGAAGAGAGAAAGACAAAAAACGGGGGAAGCAAAGATGTGGTTGTTGTATGGTGATGAGAAGCATGGTATGTCGTTGAAAAGAAGCCTGATCTGGAATGCAGCCTCTCATATTAAGAAACTGTGTGATCTTTACATCTCAGTGTCTCATTTTCTCATGTGTATGACTAATAACAGAATGTGCTTCATTGAAGACTTCAGGGATTAAATAGATTGTCAAGCTAAAGTGCTTAATATAGTGTTTGAAAAAGAAAAAACACATAGCAATTGCTAACATTTGGCAGAATATATCATAGGAATCATGAATCTTGATGCACATTCCATTCTAAATCTATGCTGATAGCATGAAGAAATAAATCAAGACCAAGCCAGTGAGATATGGCAATGAAGTCACATTAAGTGAGCTTATTGTTATAAATGCCACATAATTTCACCTAAAATATGTAGACCAAATAATGATTTCTAACATAGGAAGCGACCAAGCAAATATAGGAAAAGAAACAACTGACCAAAGATATCTAGAAGGTAACACATAGAGTCTTCATGGGCAATAAGAAAAACAGAATTAGAAAGGACTAAGAAAATGCCCTGAAAATTTACTCTTCCTTCTTTTCTTCTGTCATTTTTCTTTCTTTCTTTTTAAGTATAGTCATGCTTCAATAAAATTCGGTTTTCTATTTGGTCAACTGAATTTTAAAATGAAGTGAAATTTGAAACGGTCAAAGCTTAAAAAGGTAAGAGAATAATGGAAAGAAGTTTATGAGAAAATGACAGAAATATTTCAAATTGTTTTACTTTGCAAAGAGTAATCTATAAAGTAGTGACCAAGACAACCTCAACTCTCCTCTCAAATTGACTAAACATTA
>NW_016814736.1:214163-256259 GCF_001698545.2 Rhinopithecus bieti | reverse complement strand
GGAGGGAGGGAGGGAGGGAGGGAGGGAGGAAGGAAGGAAGGAAAAGAAAGAAAGAGAAAGAAAGAAAGAAAGAAAGAAAGAAAGAAAGAAAGAAAGAAAGAAAGAAAGAAAGAAAGAAAGAAAGAAAGAAAGAAAGAAAGAAAAGAAAAAGAAAGAAACAAAGAAAGAAAGAAGAGAAAATTGAAAGGAGGAAGGAGAGAAGGAAGGAAAGAGAAAGGAAAGGAAGAAGGAAGGAAGGGATTAAGCAAAGGACAGAGGAAGGAAAGAAAGGAGAGATAAGCAAAGGAGAGAAGGAAAGAAAAAGAAAAGAGCTCAAGCACAAATTAAAACAATAATTCAATTAGAGTTTTTAAAAAGATTCTCTTGTGTAATAAAATATTGGAATAGATAATCTGTGTGCTTTTTAAAGTGTCTAGGCCTGGTGAAAATGTATCTTTTGGAATATTCATAAGGACGCAAAAATTATTTTGTCTTAGATGGCTTATACCATGTGTCTTTTATTTTATGCTAAATTATTTAAAGAAAATTCTCAATACTTCCTAATCCTAACAGCACACACTAATCGGGCACTGAGTATGTAAAGTACCAGGATTTAACTACTCTAAATATGGAGTAAACCTAGTATTTCTATTAGTATAATAACATGGAACTGCCAGATAATAATAATAATAATATCTGCTGAGGACCATTTGCAGTATTCTTTCCATAGTAAGTACTTTAAATGCATTTTTAAAAGGTATTCCTCATGAAAACTTTGGGAAGCCCTGACTATCATTGACATTTTAAAACTTTAAATAGAAGTTTAGAAATGGGCAAAGAGCTAGTAATTTGCAAAGCTGGAATTAAAATCAAGGTGACAGTGTTGTACAAGCTCTGAGTTAATATACTGGCTTTGCAATCCTTGTAAGAACCATGAAGAAGCATATTTGAGACTCTTAGGTATTGGAGAAGTGTGAAAGAATGAGCATTTGCAAAATATGAGGTGTTGATTGGGCTGCTTTTTTATTCCTACATACCAATGTTTATTACTTTGGCATCTTCCTGCTTTAAATGCTATACTTAAAAAAAAAAAAATCGTTTCTTTTTAATTTACAATAATGTCCTTCATTTATCTGTTTATTTTTTACCCACCTATCACGGTCTCATGCTGTTTTCTGGTTACATATCAGCTGGAAGTCAAATAAAGAATATTACAGTCTTTCATTTGGAATTAACTACTTATGAGAATTGTACGTGATATCTAAAGTTGAATTCCTCAAGTTCAGTTGCATCTCTGGGACTGAATCACTCAGAATCCAGAATGAAAAAAACAGATTTTTCTTCTTTACTCAGAAAAAAATAAAATAAAATTTTCTGCACATTAGCAAGTTTCTGAAAAACAGAATATTTTGTCTTTAGATAATATAAAATTATTGTGCAGATGAGCAATTAGACCTTTTTAAGAACTACCCAGTCTAAATTATGAATGATTAGGCACTGAAGATATTTTAATCCAAAATCCCTGATGCAGAGAGACATCAAGCTGTCTCACAGTTTCCAGGCTTCACCCCTCAGTTTTGTTTCCAGCTTTTATATGCCACTATCCTTGCACACAGAATAGGTTTACATATGTGGAGATAAACTGTGAAAAGAAAATTGGCTGTCCATGGTTTGTGCATTGTCACATTAGAAATAGAATTCTCCCTTTCCATTCTACATTGAGTAGTACTATATTTACACGAAGAATAATGAACTCCATATTTAGATATGGCAAAGCCAAACTCTAACGAGTCTTTAGAGTAAAATGTCTTCTGTGACCAAAAAAATATATAAACTGAATTGCTTGTGACCTGTATTCCTATCACGGTTTATACAATAGGATTGAAACAGCAAGAAGGTTGGTAAAGTCTAAACTAACAAACGGAATCTGTAGATTATATCTTAAATAAATTAATAAGAATAAAAATAAATTTTTACAATGTTCTAAACATGGAAATGATGCAGTTTATTGAAGCTAGTTGGAATTTGACAATAAATCTTACTACATGCTTATTCTAAGCAGAGTAAGCATGATGGCCTGACATCATCACTTTACTATTTATTGGGTTTCCATCCCATATATCTGCTCTTGATTATGGTTTTTTATTTCATCCAATGATTATTTTACGCTCCACATACACATAAATCTCGAGAATCCAGAGTGAAAATGTACATCATTTTTTCCAGCTTATTAACATAAAAGTATAAGACAATCTTGCATAATTTCACAGAGAAATATGGAAAGAGTAACACAAATAGAGGATGTAGAAGTACATCATCTTACTAGGAAAGTTTGGGGTTATATAATATCATAGTAATCACAAGCTTTAATTTCCCTATATGAATAAATAGGTGGAGAAAGCCTAAACCTGGTAAAAATCAGAAGATACAAATAGACGTAGTAGTCATCCCTTCTCAAGAAATTAAAAAGAGAATTTTAAAGTTCAAAATCACAGAGTTAAAACAAATACATTTCTAAGGCAATTTTAGATATTCTTAAGCGATTAAGTCATTTGACCATGTTGCTTTTACCACACACCAAATTACCTATTAATTTCTTTATTGATTTACATCAGTGATACTTAATAACTGGATTAAGGAATTTTACTCTTCTTTTTGAACTCAAAAAGAGAGTAAACAATGAGAATTATTAATAATACAACTCTCAAGGCATCCACTAACTCTAATTTGGAGCTGGCATTTGAGTTAAATGTAGTTGCTATGAGAAACACAAGATTTAGGCAGGGAAAATATAAAGATACTAATATTTATGATACATACATCCTTTTCCTAGGACATTGTGGGAGGGTAAAATGTATTCACCGGAAGAAAACCTGAAAGAGCTGTCTGGACAAGGAGCACAAGGACACATTCTAATTTGCTTTTAGCAACATCTTCCACAGCCAGGAAAGCAAAAACTAAAAAAAAAAAAAAATCACTTTCTTATACCTAATAAATTACAGCCTCTTAGAGCGGGACTGTTCTTAAGAGACACTCCATTTTTCCTTTGATCAAGTGCTTTCATCTCCTCTGTATCACCAGCAACACTGCCTTTCTGGATTCTTTCTCAACATCCCTATAGCTGGAGAAATCGCTGCTTCCTGTGGCAACCCATCTGATCTTCAGGCAGCTTAAGTTGCAAGGTTATTTTTATGGAATAGTAGTCTATTTTTCTATAACATTCATCATGCATCCACACAGCATTGTTGTCTTAGGACATTTCATTGAACAACTTCCAATACTTTCATGTTAACTTTTTCAATATTTTAACATAGGTTATTTGCTTTCCATATTACCCCTCATTTCTCTGCTAGCTGTATGATTTCAGATAAATCATTTCTTCTCTGGCCTTAAGTTTTCTAATTTATGAAAAGAAAAGTTCAAAAGCATTTATTCATAGAATGTCTTATATATGAAAAGTAGGTAGAAAATTTAGAAATCCACCTCTTGGCTTCCCCATTAGCTGTCTTAGACACATAACATCTATGGAAGTTAAAGCTCCATAGAAAAAGAGACTGCAAATCATAAGAATATGTGGATGCTGCATATTCTTCCACCTGTACATTTCTGTACTGTTTCTTAAAGTGGAATACCTGTTTATTAAAGCTGTTGCTGAAGATGACTGTAATTCTGCTGCCTCTCTTCTGGACATGCCCCAGTGTGTTGAAATGGAGGCTTAGTCTTCAATCAATTTCCCAATTTAAAAAATCAGTCAACTTCAAAATTGGAATCAAGATGTACAAGCTATTTTACCATGAAGGCTATTTTTACGTTTTTTGTTTTTTTTTTTTTTTTTTGAGACGAGTCTGCTTCTGTCGCCCAGGGCTGGAGTGGAGTGCAGTGGCCGGATCTCAGCTCACTGCAAGCTCCGCCTCCCGGGTTCACACTATTCTCCTGCCTCAGCCTCCCGAGTAGCTGGGACCACAGGCGCCCGCCACCTCGCCCGGCTAATTTTTTTGTATTTTTAGTAGAGACGGGGTTTTACCGTGTTAGCCAGGATGGTCTCGATTTCCTGACCTCGTGATCCGCCCGTCTCGGCCTCCCAAAGTGCTGGGATTACAGGCTTGAGCCACCGCGCCCGGCCTATTTTGCTACTTTTGTTACAGGAAATAAATAAATAAATCTATGATACATGGTTAATGCCTTAATAATACAGTAAACGCTGCATGTTCAATTACCTGAGCCATGACTGATGCAAATATCAGACGCATCAAAACATTTATTTTTGCATATAAAAAATAAATTTGAAGACAAGCACTTTCCTCCTCAAATCTCAGAAAATTCTATGAAATAGCAACACATGTCTTTGTAGATCCTTCAGTGTCATTGAATGAACCATGTACCATCACCATCTTCTCATCTATGATTCAATAAGAACAGTATATACATGGAATTTTGCCCTAGTTTGTTTTTCCTTATCTGATATGTTTCAAAATATCTGAATAAAGAGTAATTTGAATACAACAAAAGTTATGTTCTTCTTATTGTGAAGAAGTGTAGTAGTCTCCAGATAGAGTTGTATCAGGGTGGTAATTTTAGTTATGCTTTAGTAATTTGTCAGGATGTAAATGATTTGAGAAAATTTTGAAACACTGAGTGAAAATTTGTGTAAAATATCTTATTTGTGGATACAGTAAAACATTTATTTTGATGTCTTCCAAAACCATGAAATAATGACTTGTAAATATTTTTAAGTTTTTTTAAAAAGTCATTATTTACACTGACTCCCCATACTATTCCATTTTTCTTTTTCCAAGTGAAGTAGTTATGTCAGCAGTTTAGGTGCTCATTCAGCATCTATTATTTGTTTATAAGCTACATTCTAATATTTTTTCAGCATGTGTATGCAATTAATAGTCTGGATATAGAATGTGAAATTAGAAAAAGAAAATAAGTAAACATGTCTATGATCAGCATTACAAACAACTATTTTCTTCTGCTACATTTTAAATAATATGCTATTTTGCCTATTTTCCTGTTTTCATTGGCATATAGAGAAGTGAGTTATCTGATGAAAAATAATTGTTTCTAAGTTTGCTATTCAACATGTGGTGTCAGAGTAGCAGCATCAACATTACCTAGAGACTTCCTGAACACACAGGATCTCAGGCTCCTTCCTAGACTTACTGAATGGAAGTCTACATTTTAAAAGGTATCTGTGCGATTTACATCAACAATAACATTTCAGAAATAACCAATAGATTATTTGTCAATATAAATAGGATTTAATATATCATTTTTATTTTGAGTTCCTGCTTGAAATACTATGTGCTGAATTAATTTTTGCTTTTGTGTTTTGTTTTGTATAACAAGGTATTTATATAGATAGATTAAATGTAGATATAGATATGAAAGCAGATTTCCTTTTTGCATTTAACCATAATCATGCTTCTTTAACAGGCTCCCTTAAAGAAAGATAATTTAATCCAAAGGTGCTTTAATATGACATTTAACTATTTTACTTTTATTGTAATAGTTAATGCTTTTCTGTCATTTTGTTTATTGATTTTAGAAATTTTAACTTCTGTTTTCTTTTGTCTTTTTAAAACCTCCACTGCTATGCATGTTATATTTGATTTTATTTATTTTTCCCTTAAGGTTTACACATTGCTTTTAATTCTAATTATGGTTGTCTTTAAATTTAAAAGAAAACATATGTATTACTATTTCTCTTAGGTTAAAATTTCAAAGAAGCAATGGCTATTTACCATCTCCATCAAATAAAGAAAATTAACAACTTTAAAGTCATCCTACCCTTCCAGCTGAATTTGCATAGGTTTAAATTTTGGACACAGAAAATATTACAGATCTTTCTTTTTAATAATTTAAGAAACATTTGCATAATAACTTAGAATAAAACCTATTTGTAAATGCTTGAGTAATACTTTTCATCCTGGTAAAATAATTATATTGTAATAATTTTCCTATTCTTATTTTATGCTTATTTTATTTTGCCCATTATAGCATATTTCTAAACTGTAAAGTTCTCCCTTCAGTTCTGTTCATTTTTACCTCATAAATTTTAGGGCTCTGTTTTAGGTGTATACATATTTTCATTGTTATATCTGCCTAACAGATTAATTTTTTATCATTATTAAATATTCTTCATCTCATGTTACAGTGATTACCTTAAAAAGTCTATTTTGTCTCATGTTAATATAATAATCTAGTCCTTTTTTTTTTTTTTTTTTTTTTTTTTCCGAGACAGAGTCTCACTCTGTCAGCCTAGTGCAGTGGTACAATCTTGACTCACTGAAACCTTCACCTCCTGGTTTCAAACACTTGTCATGTCTCAGTCTCCCTAGTAGCTGGCATTACAAGCATGCACCGTCCCACCCAGCTAATTTTTGTATTTTCAGTAGAGACAGGGATTCACCACCTTGGCCAGGATGGTCTCGAACTCCTAGTGCTTTTTGCAATCGCAATTTGCAATTCGCAACATATTCTATCTTTTTAATTCCAAACTATTTACATTTTGGAATCCAAAATGTCTACTGTAGACAGCATATAGTTGAATTTTTCAAAATCCAGTCTGACAATCTGTGCCTTTTGATTCAATTGTTTATATATTTTATTTTATGCAATTTTATTAAGTTGGTGAGAAGAAAGAAAAACATATGTCTCTTACCAGTGTTGTTTTGTGTTTGTGTGGATTATAATTCCTGTATTGTATTACTTCCTTTCATGCTGAGGAACTTTCTTTAGGATCTCTTTTCAGGCAGATCTACTAGCAACATATTTTCTCAGTTTTGGTTTATATAAAGTATCATGTATTTTATCTTCAATTTGGAAATGAAGCTTTGTTGAATATAAGATTCTTATTTGAGAGTAGTATTTTTTTTTTTTTCATTCAACAGTTTGAAAGTCTTTTCATACTGCTTGCTGGCCACCATTGCTTCTGAAAAGAAGTCTTCTTCTGTTAATCTTATTGGGGTTACCTTATACGTGAGGAGTCATTTTTCTGTCTCTGTTTTCAGCAATTTCTCTTTAACTTTGGCTTTCAGTACTTTGACTTTGTCGTATCTGGGTTTGGATGTATTTGAGTTTATCCTACCTGAAATTCATTGAGCTTAGTGAATGTATATACTAATAGTTACATCAAATTTGAGAGGTTTCTGTTAATTATTTTAAAAAATCTGTTCATTTATTCTACTTTTTGGTAGTTTCATCATGTGCATGTTGGTGTACTTACTGATGCTCCAAATTTCATTAAGCCTCTGTTTATTTTTCTCTATGCTTTTCTCTTCTCTGTTATTAAGATTGTATTGTCTCTGTTTATATTTAACTTTGCTGCTTTTCTTTCAAATCTATTCTTTAGCCTTTCTAATCAATTTTATTTCATTTAGGTCATTGTACCTTTCAACTCCAAAATTGCCATTTGTCTTAAAAAATAATTTTTTGGCTGGACATGGTGGCTCACACTTGTAATCCCAGCACTTTGGGAGGCCGAGGCAGGCAAATCACGAGATCAAGAGATTAAGACCACCCTGGCCAACATGTTGAAACCCTGTCTCTACTAAAAAATATACACACACACACACACACACACACACACACACACACATATATATATATACGTGTATATATATACACACAAATTAGCTGGGCATGGTGGCACATGACTGTAGTCCCAGCTACTCGGGGGGCTGAGGAAGGAAAGTCGCTTGAACCCGGGAGGTGGAGGTTGCGGTAAGCTGGATCACGCCACTACACACCAGCCTGGAGACAGAGTGAGACTCCATCTCAAAACAAAACAATATAAAATAAATAAATAAATAATGTTTTAATCTTTATCACTAGTCATTAGTTAATGAATTATGGTCATCATACTATTCTTTACTTTTTTAATACAGTTACTTTTGTTTATTTTAACATATTTCTAATAGGTGTTCATGAAGTCTTTGTCTTCTATGCACAATATTTAGGCCTCTTGAAAAACAGTTTCTGTTGCCTGCTTTATTTTCCTGTGCATAGGTTGCATTTTTTCTATATGTACATGCCTTGTAATTTTTTTATTATTGTTGTTAAAAACTGTATATTTTCTATCATTTATATTACAATTATTTTGTATTATATTTCTGGATACTGATAGCTGAATTGTACTATTAATACAATTTTTAAAATGTTATTGAACAATTTCACTAGCTATAGAATTATTGTTTTAAAAACTCTTCACCTTAAAAACCATAATTTACAAACATTCTGTGTTTTAATGGTATAAAGAAAGCACCTAATATTAGATTGTTGCTTCTTCACTTATAAGAAGATAAGATGTTTACTTTTTTGTTTACTTTCGTTTTGTGATAAAGTCCTTTTTAGTATTATCTTGCTGTTGGCATTTTCTTTTCTATGTATTTGTAATCTTGTGTATTCTTGATATTAAAACTTCTTCCAACTATATTATCAGTTTGATTATTTAAAAATATTTATGTGGCAACCAGTGAAACCTTTGGAATCACAGCTTTAACTCAGTAATGTTAGATTTTATTACACATGTGATAATGCTTTCTATTTCCTTTGTTTTAGTGCCCTTTTCAAGAATAAATGGTCATAACAGATGCTTTTTTGGTACTGAACACAAGTGTTCCTTCTAGCCCATCATAAATTTTCTCAGATTAGACTTTGTATTGTCCCCACCAGGCAAATATTTACCTTCACATCCCTTATATGCTCATAGGACATTGAGTAGAATTTTCTCATTTGCACTCACTGTCTGCAAGGTGTGTTTTGGTTCTCTTTTGGGTATTACTAAATATAAAGGACAATTCAAAAATAGTTCCTGTCTTGAGGCCATTTCTTCTACTTAATGTATCTGCTTTTCTGGGGGCCATTATATACAGCAAGCCTTCCTTACAGTCAGTCCTACACACAAAGTCCTGAGGGTGACTATATCCAGCCTTCCTCATGTTCATCTGCCTGGTATATCAGTGACAATCCCAATTTTTTGGTAGGAGTGGAATTCCTTGTCATTTAAATAATTGATCTTACTAATGCACTAAGGATATCCCCATTAATTACTCCATGTCTGTGTCTATCCCCAGATCTGGCATCACTAAAGTAGATGGTTTTAGTACAGTTTTTCCGGGGTTCTTTAAGGGATCCCTCCCTTTTGGATTACTAGACCTAATTTATCTCAAATATATACTTTTTCAAACTCGTAAGAATCAACTAACAAGGTTATCTGTGGTAATAAAAATTTTAAAATGACTCATGATTACTCAGACTCAGAAGATGTTATTAGCTGACTAGATCAAATGTTATTTTTTTAAGAAACTGTGAGAGACTTTCTGCTGATTACAAATATAATTGTTGATCTGCTTGTTACCTAAAGGCAAAGCTCTTGCTCCCCTCAAACACTTTATCAACAGTAGCTTCTAGAAATGTAAGACTGAGCAGCTATGGAAAATTGTCCCAGTTTCACTTGGGCTTCTGGCTTGGGGCATGCAAATGTGCTGTTCTTTTTGATGGCTTACATAAAACTACAGTGAAAAATTCCATATCAAAATGTGCCTGAAAATATCACCTTGAAAACTGAATAATTTGTATGCTCCATTAAGATTATTTTGCATTATCTTAATAGTTCAAGAGGAATAATGTTATTTTGTGATAGTAATTTGTCTTATTTCTATAAGCCTAAATTATAATTTTAGTTATATTAAAACAAATTTAACTGTATTAGTGATATATTTTGAGTTAACATCCTAAAACCTGATCACCAGAGGTCATACAATATCGGTTTTACTCTTTAAAAGAGATAGAAAAAAAACTTTCAGAACTGGGATATTTGTGTTTTAAAGTCTTCAGAGTGCATGGCAAGGAGTTCACAGCTAGAATACAAAGCTTGGTTTTTATTTGAATACATGTGTTTGAGAAGGAAGATTATATAGTCAAACAACATCAAGCCCACACACTTTAATCACATGCAGTAAAATCACACGAGTGTCAAGCAGGTAATGGGGCAGTTCAGTGAACTAAGAGACAAGTTAACTGAAGTATTCTTGGCTTTAACTGCAACTCTAACCTTAGGCAGCTAACTTACTTTTCCTAGGTTTTAATTTTAACTTCTGAGAAAAAAGTAGAGTTGATTTGAGACTAAGATATATTTCATTTAATTATTACTCTGCTTCAAAAATCCCTCTAATTACAGTGTAGTTACAAAACACATAATAAAGTGATAAAAATAAAATAAAATGAAGAAATAAAATGAAAAGCAAAATTATATAAAGCAGGAGTGATTTGCCTTAATGACTATGCTAGTTTTTTTTTTTAATGTTTGTATGTTCACATACTATTTCTTTTTCCTCATCTTCTCCCACTTTCCTATGCTAAGAAAGATGAATCAGTTTCTCTAAAATTGAGGTTGAGATCAACTAACTACCAGGAATCCATGTTAACATTTGACTGTGTCGACAATCAAAAGGATAGAAGGGACTGCAAAATAAAGAAAGCATGATGTAACTAAACTATATAAAATCTGACAGAATCCTACCTAATATATCCAATAACATAGTAATTTTATTCTTAATTAACAATAGAAGAAATGAAAACATACTAACATGCAAGATCTATGAAAGCAGAGTCTCTTAAGTTTGCTTTTGTATTAAATTTTGAATTTAAAAACCCTTGCAAATAGTAATAATCAATTAATATATATTTAATAAATTGATTTTACACAAAAATTCTCAATGTCATAAAACATAAGCCAACATTTTGTCCTCTTTCATGGAACGAAACTGCTTGGTTCTTAATATGAAGCATGTTTTATAAATTGTGTTTGGGTGGTCCCTATACATTCTTCACTTGCTATTCTGACTTCTCAATGATTCCCAGTTTCAAATAGAAAGAGGAAATTGTTAGACCCATTCTTGTTCGTACCTTCCAAATGCCTTGTCCTCTGCATGGGTGAAGCTAGTTCATTTGCATATGTAGTTTCATCATATTTCACTTTTCCAAACACAAATGTTTTATTCAAAGCTGATTCATCAGCTACAGCCAATATGTCCGCCGTCTATTCAAGTCTTTTTTGCAAGTAATTTGCAGGAATTCAAGAAGCCTAGTTGCTTACCTACTTCCTAGGCCCTACAATCTTACCCTTTCATCATTCCTTATCTCATGACCCAGTTATCAATTATAAACTTTCTCTTTTTTTTTTTTTTTTTTTTTTTTTTGAGATGGAGTCTTGTTCTGTTACCCAGGCTGGAGTACAGTGGCAGGATCTCGACTCACTGCAAGCTCCGCCTCCCGGGTTCACGCCATTCTACTGCCTCTGCCTTCCGAGTAGCTGTGACTACAGGCGCCCGCCACCACACCTGGCTGAATTTTGTTTGTTTGCTTTCTTTTGTTTTGTAGAGACGGGGTTTCACCGTGTTAACCAGGATGGTCTCGATCTGCCGACCTCGTGATCTGCTCGCCTCGGCCTCCCAAAGTGCTGGGATTACAGACATGAGCCACCGCGCCCGGCCTATAAACTTTCTTTATTGCCCCTATTTAATGGGTCCTTGCCCTGATACACTTACATCTGTCTCAAAATTCTCTTATACCTGGGTTTCTTTTCTTTCTTTCTTTTCTCCTAGGACTCATTTTGGGAACAGAATCTACTATTGAAATAAAAATTAGAGTGAACTATATTCCTTGGGGTGCCTTTCTTATCAAACAAGTAATACTTTCATTCAGAAATTATCATTAAGTTACAGTCTAGAATCTTGACCCATAAGACAAGATGCTATAGTTTCAATTTTCTGTTCTTTACCATAATTTACATTGTGGTATAAGGGAAGCCCTTCCAACGTACATATATAAGGGTAATGTCTCTTAGTGTTTCAAAAGGCTTACAAGAAAATATTTATTGTCCATATTTTTAATTTTTTCTGGTACCACTCTGTTAATCTTTGCATTTTAAACCTTTTCCATTAATCATTATCAAAAACTAACGTAGATACCTCACATAAAGTTGTCATCGCCTAACATTCCCTCACATCTCCACTTATCATTTTTGAGCATTGTCCCACTTACATTGCTTTCCAGCCACACATAGTTCAAAGTATTTGATATAAAAACATCTACTTTCTTTCATCTTCTAGGTTACCTTTCCTATCTGTCTTCATTTGGCAAATTTTATGCATCTTCCAAAACAAAATTAAGATTTCTTTTTTTTAAGTGCTTGTATCTACATCTAGTGCTTTCCTTAGCGTAATTCTTTATTATTATTATTATTGTTGTTGTTGTTGTTGTTGTTGTTGTTGTTGTTGTTGTTGTTATATTTTAAGTTCTGGGGTGCATGTGCAGAACGTGCAGGTTTGTTACATATGTATACAAGTGCCATGGTGGTTTGCTGCACCCATCAACCTGTCATCTACATTAGGTATTTCTCCTAATGCTATCCCTCCCCTATCCCACCACCCCTTGACAGGCCCCAGTGTGTGATGTTCCTCTCCCCGTGTACATGTGTTCTCATTGTTCAACTCCCACTTATAAGTGAGAACATGAGAACATGCAGTATTTGGTTTTCTGTTCAGTATTAGTTTGCTGAGAATGATGGTTACCACCTTTATCCATGTCCCTGCAAAGGACATGAACTTGTAATTCTTAAGAACAGCGAAAAGGAGCAGAGTTCGAATTCTGTTATTGTACTGAGATGCTGGGCTTCAGTTTCCTTATACGTGAAATGAGATTCTAATACCAATTTCATAAAAATTGTATACAATAATTAATAAAATATTTCTCATAAGTTATTAGAACACTGTGGACAAAAAAGGAAACTTGTCAACTTGTGGCTCTAATGCAGTTTTTAAAATATCTTTGATATGATACCTGCAATTATTATTGTCAATTAACATGACATATTAAAATGACCTAATTTAATGTCTGCTTTCCTAATAATGTTATAAGCTTTTCAAGACAGGGAATGTGTGCTATCCATCTGAATATCTCCAGAATCTAGCACAGTACCTGAAATACATTATAGGCTTTCAACAAAAGGTTTCAGAATTTTTCAACATTGTTTGTCACTTTTGAAGTGAGTGTATTTCCTTTAGAGCGGTGCAGTTTATTTTTTCCTTTGGAAAAATGTCTCTACTCCAGATAGTTGTAATAAGCTCATAGCCCAACTCTACACTCTTCCATTTTTTTTGTGATTCAGGGAATACTTTTACCAGTTATAGATGTGCCCAAGCTAGCATCCTAGACTCCATTCCTATGCTGTCCTCAATAACCAATTAAGCTGCTAACTATGTCTTAACTGGTCTTGATATCTCCAGCTTAACTACAGTTATCTTAGTTCAGGACATCGTCAGTTTTTCAACAAGACTGTTGTAATACTCCCTTAAATTAGTATTTTTCAGCTGTGGCTATGCTTGAGAAGCATATGGGAGAGCTTTTAATTATACCTATTCCAGAATCCTACACCAAACTGTTTAAAAGAGAACCCTATACCAAACGACTTAAAAGCAAGTCTCCGGGGATGGGGCGAAGAACTCTATTTTTCAAACTACCTATGTGTTCTTTAGTGCACCTAGAGTTGAACCTGACCTGTCGTGCTGCCTGTTTTTCTTGTCTCTCATGCTTTCTTTACACAACCATAGTGAGTTTTCTATAATATAAAGCTCACCTTGTCTCCTTCTATATTCTTTTAATGGGGTTCTTTGCTCTCAGAATAAATCATGATATGTCACATATTTAATTGTTTGGCCCCAGCTTAACCCTTCACATCAAGCGTCATTTGTATTCGCTTTATACAATATGTTTTAAAAGTAGAATCATAATCAGAAATTTTGCTTACTTTATTGGATCACTTCTCTGGACCTCCATACAACCTTTTCATCCATTGTAACTCAACACAGAAACTATTTCTTGACTAACTGCTGTACCATCCTTCACTATGGCCCATCATTCTATACCAGGTTAAGAGCTTCTTTTATGTAGTCTGGCAGGACTGTCTGCATAGAGTTAATCATAGCACTCATCGCACTGGGGTGCATGTGCAGAACGGGAAGGTTTATTACATAGGTATACACGTGCCATGGTTGTTTGCTGTATCCATCAACCCATGATCTATATTAGCTATTTCTCCTAATGCTATCCGTACCCTATCCCGCCACCCCCACAGGCCCCAGTATGTGATGTATCTACCTCCCTAAAGAGTCAGTCTAAGTGGTCTACCTCTCTGAAATAAACACTGGTCTTGGAAACAACTACTGTGTCTCATTCTTCACTGTTTCCCGAGCATTTTGTAGTGACTTACACAGTAAAATCCAAACGTTTATCCCTTCCCATAAGTTTAGAGACATAACATTGCTCACACTAAATTCAACTATCATCTAACACTGTAACTCTGATTTTTTATTTATTCTGCTCTAAGGAGAAAATTTTGACTTTCCATATTCATTTTTCAGAAAAGTCACAAGATAATTGCATAGCTTTTCTCACGTATTTAAACCTATTTTATGTACTTTAGGTTATCACAGCAATTTATCATAAAAAAAAATCACTTGTAGGTAACTTAGCCAGTAGCATGGCTCAGCTCAAGTTCAAAGGCCTCAGAACCAATCAAGTTGACAATGTTAGGCTCAGTCTAAAGCTGAAATCCCTAGAATCCTAGGAGCCACTGGTGTGAGCCCCAGAGTCTAACAGGTGGCGAACCTGGAGTTTTGACATCCAAGAGCAGGAGAAGAAGGATACCCTTGTTCCAGAAGAGAGAACAAGAATTCACCCTTCCTCTGCTTTTTTGTTGTCTTGACTTCCAGCTGTTTGAATGTTTCCTGTGCATATTGAGGGAAGATTTTCCCCCACTAAGTTTACCAACTCACACACCAATCTCCTCTGCAAACACCATCACAAACACACATGGGGCAGCTTAATTATTTGAATGAAATGCCAAACGCCTTGGGTTTTCCTTTCAGTAGAAGAGAAACGGGCTCAGAACATACTGAAGAATCAAGAATATAGTGTTTTATTAGCTATCTGAATATCCCTAATCCCATAAGGTTGACATTAAGATTCACCCCTTGCACTATCTAAATATGCAGTACAAACTACCATGAAAAATGCAACAGATTTATTTGAAAATTTACTTATAAATATCAGATGTAACTTAAACATAGACATTATAATTTGATACCCTAATGGAATAAAATAAAGTGACAGCCTTGTTTTCTCCTCAGGTTTTGATTATGACTTTTTCTGATCAAGATTTGGAATTTTATTATGTCTTTTTTAGTACTTAATACAAAATAACTCTTTCCCTTCCATCTGCATTACTTACTTATTGTTTGTCCACTTATTTTTGCCTTCTATTTGCTTCTATTTGACTGAAATTCATAAGAGATGTCTATTCAGTCAATCTAAGCATAATCATAACCGAGCAACTGCTTTACATATGGCAATAATGTTATTCAAAACCATAATTATCCTGCTCCTATGCCACTGGTCTTGAATAGGATATATTTACTTTCTATTAATTCATATTTTGGCAAGATGCTGACATCTCTATTACATATTAACTCTTCTATTCATTGATTCAATAATGTATATTATTATTTGTTTTTTAGCAACCATAATGCTGAATTCTGGAGGCAAGAGAGATAGGACTCAGGTTATCACAGCACCTGCAGTATGAAGGGAAATAAAGACAAGTCATCAACTGTAGCACAATGGAGTCAATGTGCTATCGTGGAAATTCAGGATAGTATGGAAATACCTGAAGATTCATTAGGTAGGACATGAGAGAAGGCTTTTTGAGAGAAGTGGTAGCTAGAATAATACATGGAAATAGAGGAAATTAATTAATAAATGGTAGAGTACATGGCCTGGATGAAATACTGAACATTTCAGGGTAACAGATTAACCAATCAAAAAGCCCAGAGGCCAAAATGATCTTGGAAGATTTAGGGAAGTGAAATTAGTACCATATGGCCAAAGAGCCTATGTGTGTGTCATGTATGCTTGAATGTTTCTGGGTATGTTAGTGTTGAGGCTGCAAGAAAAAAAGAGGTAAAAAATAGGTTTGGAGAAAAACCCTTCTGGGCTTTGGAAAATATGTATAGGACAGAGATGATCATGACCTAAATATTATTGAAGAAATCTGATAATTGCCACTATGCTATTCGTTTTCCAGGCAAATAAATGACCTGTAGTCTACTCAAGGAAGAACATTTGGTGGGAATACTATATACTCTTCTGCCTTTCTGGAATGACCTCTCATGCTCTGCCTTACTCCACACCTTCCTTGATGTCTTTTCTTCACATATACCACATCCTTTATGAAGTCTTTTTTTTTTCATCACTAAGTAAATACAGTTTCTCCTTTTTCTAAATCTCTATAATGTTATTTTCCTCTAACATAATATGTCAGAATCTTCCTTGACATACAGATATTTGTAAACCTAGCTTCTCTCACTGGACCAGATCTTTGAGGGAAAGTAATTAGATAATAATTTTAGCATCTTTTATGACACAGTTTCATTAAGTTGTTAAATATAAGAATATTATATGCCACAATGGAAAATTAAGAAAGTGGATGGCATGGTTCTTCACAAAACTTTCAACATAATAAAAACATATACACAATGAAGTATTATTTCACCAATTTTCAATCCTATGTGAGATGGCAGGGTGGAAGTATATCCACAAAATTTTTAGTATTTAGCTGACACCACTGAAACTACAATTCAGGTGTTTTTCAGTTGAAACAGCATCATCAGTCACTCATGTAGAAACTAAAAAAACATTATACTAACTGGTAGGTGAATCAACCATAAAAACAGGATCAGAACGGGGTAGTGGAAGCTAAATTCAGATAGCTTTTTTCTTTTTTCTTTCTTTTTTTTTTTTTTTTTTTGAGGCAGGATCTTGCTCTGTTGCCCACATTGGAGTGCAGTGGCACAATCATGGCTCACTAAAGGCTTGACCTCCTGTGCTCAAGCAGTCCTCCCACTTAGCCTCCTGAGTAGCTGGGACTACAGGCATACACCATTATGCCCAGCTAATTTTTTTTTTTTTATTCTTTATTTGTAGAGACAGGGTCTCACTACGTTGCCCAAGCTGGTCTTGAACTCCCGTACTCAAGCGATCCTCCCACCTGGCCTCCCAACATGCTGGGATTACAGGCATAAGCCACCATGCCCAGCCTTGGATAGCATTTACTTCTTAGAACAATGATTGAAGCCAGTTATTTGAATGAATATCTTTGGACGGAGTGCATTGATTTCATGCAATGTCTGAGTTTGGTCCTTCTGTGTAATTACGTGGTAAGAACTAAACTAGTCCATGACAGTTAGCAGAGGTACCAGAGAGAGGTTGAGTTCAGTTCTCTAAAACTTCTGCTTATTACTTCATCTGCAATGTGAACACAGCATATTTGTATAATAAAGATGGCTGATAGGTGTTGCAGAAATTTGCTAGAGATTTTTCCTTCATGAAATTGTAAGTTTGTTATAAAAGCACAGAAACAATAAGCGTATTTATTGAGGATTTACTCCATGATAACCCTTTAAGTGTTTTATGTCATTATTCTTTCATACAAAAGCCCTGAGTTATGTATCTTTACTATTCCACTTCTGCAGATGAGAAAAATCTACTTCTGCATACTATCTTCTAATACTTGCGGCTTTCTTCCTTATCACTTCTAAATCTTCCATATTCTAGGCTAAACATGCTCAGCTTTTTCATCAAATATTTCTCAAAATAAGCTGTTTAAAATTGCCTGGTGGTCTTCACTGGGCTCGATTTTGGGTTATCAGCCTTACAAACAAGCAATCAGATCTACACAGTGCATCAGTGATAGTTTGGCCAGGCAAGTAGGGGTTTTATTTCCCTTGACATGAATGCAGTACTTCATGCCTTCATACCTCATGACACCATAGTAGCTTTTTGGGAAACCAAATTGTATTGATAATCTTACTACATTTATGACTAAGATCATAAGGATGGTTCCCCTCACCTTCCACTTGCAAAGTTGCATCTTCCCAGTTTTCTAATTGAGCTACTGTTTACACCACCATTACAGGACTTGAATGAAATAAACTTTAAGGATAACTTTACAATTGATCCATTTTCAATATAGACTGTTGTACACTTTCTAGGTTTTAATCTGGTAGTCCTTACCAAACAAAACAAAACAAAGCTTAAATAACCAAGGATAAGTCTACCGCCTTCTACCACACAACCACATATGTCTTAGTGGGGTTTCATATAATTAATCAATAATGATCATTCACTCATGAAATACATTTTAACAAAAATGTTGAGAATTTTATCAGATAGAAAGAACATCTAGAGATTACATATCATTTGCAAAGAATTTTACAACAAGCTGCATTGAAAGTGGGGAAAAAATAATTTTCTTATGTTATAAAATCGAAATTGAAGTTTTAAAATTATAGGTACAACTCATAGAATATTTCAGAAAGTCATGTTAAATATTAGCATGTATAAATATGAAAACTAACATTTTATTACTTTCATGCTAAAGACACTTAATAAAATTACATATTTTATTCTGAACACATAAGACAATATTCTCTTTAGTTCCGCAATGTACCCTACAGTTTTAAAATCATATCATACATATATTCTCAGAACAACCAGGTAAGAAAGCAGCTCCTTAGAAAATCAGAATGTGTCTACCTAGGAGATTTCAGTTTTCTGAAGTTGCAATTTTCAAATTATGCTTTTCACATCTTCTCTCTTAGCACCATAGATGGGATATGGAAGCTAAAACTCAGCCATCAGCTTTTCAGCCTCACATTTACAAAGAAAAGCAAACATCAAACTCCCAGTCTTCTGTGCAGCAGAGAGCAAATGTGCCAGGAGGAAAATCCGTTTCCCGGCCCTCACGTAGGCTGCACAAAGGCATTCTTTCTCGGAACTCTAGAGATAAATACTTTCAAAGTCTTTTTAGCTCCAAGAGAGCTTGAGGACATTCATGAAAATGGCTGTTTTAGTCGTCTTTTCTCACAAATAGGGAAGTTGCCTCTAAAAAGATTGTCCTGCCCATGTAAAGCATGTATGAAAATAAAATTTTAACTACAAAAATATAAGGGAGAAACGCATGCCAAAGATGATGTGGGCACAGATACGTACCATAGCTTGGCTCAAGAGTGAGCTTTTTCTCCTGCGTCTCTGGTCTATAACAAAACTCACTCCAAGGGAAAAATTGAACCCTCAAGAAGGAAGAGAGAAGGGTCCTATTTTAAACATCAGCTTATCATTTGAGAAGTGGCTTTATATGGATTCTTCCTCATAGGTCCTGTGGCTATGATTTATCTAATTTGCCAATGTATATTCAATATGTATTCTTCTATTCTAGATATACATTTCTAATTGATTTTAAACATTCAAAATACCTTTTTCCATTCTATCAGCTGTCAACTACTCACAATTGGTTTAGCCTTTTTTCAGCTTTTCTTAAAGAAATATTTTATGCTCTTACATTACAAAATACTCCTCTACATTTACTTTTACCCATTAGTTTTAATCCATGTAGGTTCTGAATTATTATGCTGTGTTAGAAAGGAATTCAGTGTTATTTATCTTCATGGAAGCTACTTTTTCTAACAAACTTATAAAGAATGTCACTTTCATATTGTTTTTGGCCCCTTCTTTCTTGTGTTTTGAATTATTTAACACACACAGAAATGTGTGTGTATACATACACATATATACATAGAATTATATATACAGATACACTGTCTAAATTCTCTCTTATTTCCCATTGACTCAATTGTCTTTGCGAAAATAACACAACAGTTACTATTGTGACTTCAAGGTCTACAGTATGTGTATGTCTTAACATCTGGTAAGGCACATTTCTTTAATGTAGCTAGATATTTTAACTAAGTATTTTTCTTTTATATATAATTTAAAACCTTTTCTTCATTTTCATATTTATTTATAATTTAAAATAAAGTATTAATTTTCAAAATACAATGAAATATGTATTGGTATTTCATATAATTTATAGATTATTAGTATAAAAGGCTTTTTTATCTATCATATTATCTGACAGCATACAGATCATTTATGGTCTTTGTCAGGGATTTAAATGTTTACCCAGAAGGCTTTGTTTTCTTGTTTGTTTTGATTGTTTATTTCCTAGACATTATAATTTATGTTGCCATTGAGAGCGGTTTATTATTTCTATTGCATTTTATGTTTGCTGTTATAGAGAATTGCTCTTATATCCAGCTGATGTTGTATATGTGAACTTTGCTGAATGCATTTAGTAGTTCTTATAGTTCATTGCTTTAGAATTTGTAGGTAGATGATCTTTTCAGCTGCAAATAATGACAGCTTTGCTTCTTCTCTTAAAGTACTGAAAGTCTAGATAATATTGTTTATTTATAGCTTTGACTGTATCTTCTGAAGCTATATAAAACAGTAGCCATGATGGTGGGCTTATATATTCGCTTATTTAATGCTTATTAGAATGTTTTGACAAAGTTTTATCAAGTTAAGGAAGCGTTCCTCTCTTCTTAATTTTGTGAGAATTTTTATCGTTCAAACGTTTTTGAGATGTATCAAATTATGTTTCTGCACATGAGATATACTTACATGACAAAACAGTTTCACATATCTAGGTTAAACACTAATTTGATTGTGATACTTTCTTATTTTTTATAAGTTTAGCTGATGTATTATTCAAGATACTGCATCTACATTTGGAAGAAAATAGGCCACAGTTTTTCTTTCTTCATGTCTCTATGTCATGTTCTGTTCACCATATCACACTAGCCTCAAAAATTAAACCGATTAGTTTTTGTGTTTTTTCCATTCTCTGGAGGGGCTTACATAAGAATTACTTTTGTACAGTATTATGGAATTTATGTGTAGGGCCAGTTGGGCCTGTTGCCTGAGTTTTGTTTATGTTGTAGTTGTTCTGTTTGTGTGTCTGTATGTGTGTGTGTTTAATGGGTATGGGGAGGTGACACATGTGATTCCTATTTTAAGAATTACAAATGTGTTTATTCAAGATTTTTATTTCTCCTTGAGCTAATTCTAGTATTGCATGTTTTTGTAGGAATTTAGCAATTTAAAAAAAATAACTTATTTTGTTGTTGCTATTACCTATTTTTTTTCTTCCATACCTTTATTACATTTTAGGTTTGTTTCTTTGATTTTCCTATATATTTCCAATGATGTGTTACTATGACTGTGTCAAATTTTGATATATATTTTGCTTTTGTTGTCCTTGTCATTTGGGTTTTTAAAAAGATTTTTGAAATACATTTCACACACCATTGTATTCACTCATTTAAAGTATAATGGTATTATTTAGCATAATCAGAGTTGCACAATCATTACCATAATCTAATGATATAATATTTTCAACACCACTAAAAGATACCCTGTACTCTTAAATAGTTATTCCCCATTCTCCTTCCCCCACTCAAGCCACTGCTGCCAAACAAATCATCTTTTTATATTTTTATGGACTTGGCTATTGTAGATATTTTCAAAAATGAATAATACAATATATTGTCTTCTATTACTGACTTCTTTCACTTAGCATAATGTGTTCAGGTTCATCTGTGTTGTAACATATGTCAGTATTTTATTCTCTAAATTAACAAATTTTGTAGTATGTATATTAACTACATACTAAATTATGTAGTATGTATATTAACTACATACTCTAAATTAACATACTACATAACTGTAGTATGTATATTAACTCTAAATTAACAAATTTTGTAGTATGTATATTCTCTAAATTAACATATTTTGTAGTATGTATATATTACATTTTGTCATTTAGTTTTAAAATTTCAAATTTTTACGACTTTTATTTTATCTAAAAGTTATTTAACATATGTTATAGTTTCCAAACATAGGCTTAAAACACTGTTTTCTTAGGAATAAATATATACTCACATGTAATATTTGAGTGTACATGAAGATATTTTTCCTCTCTTCTAAATGTATAAATTTTATTGACCTCCAAATTTACATACAAGCATATCTGTTATTCTGTAATTAAAGTAAATAAAAAACATACATTTTGTGTGTGTGTGTGTGTGTGTGTGTGTGTGTGTTTGTCTGTTTTTGAGACAGGATCTTGCTGTCTTGCTCAGAATGGAGTGCAGTGGTCCCATCTATCATAACTCGCTGCAGCCTTGAACTCCTGGGCTCAAGTGATTCTCCCACCTCGGCCTCCCAAACTGTTGGGATTATAGGAATAAACCACTGTTCCTGGACAAGTACTATGCATTTTTGGCAGAGAGTTAAATCATTTGGAAGGTCAATATTCCTTTCAAGTGCAAACATTTAGACAACGACGAAAAAAGAATGTTACATTGAGAGTAAGGTACATCCATTCCTGTTCCAAAAGACAAAAATAGATCCATTAAGGAAGGACATCTACAGTGGTGACCTGTTTTAACCCATTAGAAAGATTCAAGTTGCTAATATCTGGAAGTTTTCAATAATAGAATATATTTCCTGCCTCTATAAGTGATTGGGTTGCCTGGCCATCTGGTATACATTAAAATACTTCAAAAAAACAGGTGGCAATTTGAACTCTAAGGTATTTAATTACTTTTTCCATTGTAGAATGTAATATTTTGTTAAGCAGTTCTAACAACCAATCCAGTTAATAGATTGAGTCTCTCTTTTATAATTGTATTAGTCAAACTTGAAATAGTTTCAAGTTCAAAATGAAACTTCAAAATTATTCTTTAAATTATGCCTTAGTTTTATGTTTTTAATACATAAATGTGGCAGCTTCTATTTTAAAATATTTCTAACACACTGTCATTTATAGCAATTAGTATCAGAAGAGCTAGCACATTTAGTCATTATAGTGAGATTGACATGTTACTCTATACAACAGTAAAACGGATTCATAAATGTTCTCAAATCTCAAGCCATGTAAAGATTTCACATAATTGTAGGAATATTTCTAAGAATAGTCACTCAGGACATATTTTTGGAATCCGATTTCAGAAGAGGGTGGTGGGTTTTTTCCTGTTTATACGTACTAAAAAGGTTTTTCTAGCCTAGGACATGATGGCCGCCTCTTATTCCTCCATTCTAAAGAGCAGTGGTTTTGTTTCTTTACATTTTACTGAATTTTCCAATTCATGTCCAGAAAGGACCATAGAAAGCAACATGAACATTTTGGTGGCTTTAGTTAAAGTTGGGGATATTTACATTTATACAATTTGTCCCATTCAAAATTATCTATAGTCATTCACAACAAAATGACATTTTAACCAATAACAGATGGAATGTATGATGGTAGTCTCATAAGATTACAATGGAGCTGAATAATTCCTATTGTCTAGAGAAAATGTAGCCTTTGTAACTTCATGGTGTAACACATTACTTACATGTTTGTGGTGAGGCTGGTATAAACACACCTGCTTGCTTCCACTTGTATAAAAGTATTGCACGTACAGTTATGTATAATACATAATACTTGATAATAAATGACTATGCTGCTAGTTTATGTATTTGCTATATTATACTTGTTAGTGTTATTTTATATTGTGCTCCGTAGACTTACTTTTAAAAAAATAGTTAAAAGTAAAATGACCTCAGGCAGGCCCTTCAGTAGGTATTCCATAAGAAGGCATTGTTATCATAGGAGCTCCGTGTGTGCTGATGCCCATGGAGACCTTCCAGTAGGACAAGACATAAAGATGCAAGACAGTGATATTGATAATCCTCACCCAGTGAGGGCCTAGGCCAATGTTGTGTTAGTGACTTTGTTTTTAATTTAAAATTTTAAAATGTAAATAATACATAATAAATTTTAAAATAGAAAAAGGTTATAAAATAAGGGATATAAAAAATTTCTGTACAGCTGTACAATATACTTGCATTTTAAGCTGAATTTTATAACAAAAGAATCAAAAAATTAAAATTAAAAGTGTATACAGTAAAAAAAGTCACAGTAAGTCAGGTTAATTTCTTATCAAAGAACAAATTTTGTAATAAATTTAATGTAGGCTAAGTACAGTATTTGTAAAGTCATAGCAGTATACATTAATGTTTTAGCCTTTAAAATTTGAGAGGAAAAATATTTACCATGAAATATATTACAATTAAATTAACCAATTAGCATTAGCAAAATCTAGTTCTAGAATATGAAATACCTCTCATATCATTTGATATTTAATTTTGGGCATTTTCCATGTTTTTATATTTTACAAAATTTTAATAGACATTTTAGTATATTTTAAAGACTTCTCCTTTCATGTTGTTTTCTTATTTTTATTTTTTTTAAATTTATTTATTTCTACTTTTATTTTTGGCTGAGGGGATAACTGATCAAGTTTGTTACATGAATAAATTGTGTGTCCTGTGAGTTTGGCACTAGGATAATTTTGTCACCCAGATAATAAGCATAGTACCTGACAGGTAGTTTTTCAATTCTCACTGTCCTCGCACCTCCCACCCTCAAGTAGTCACCTGTGTCTATTGTTCCCTTGTTTGTGTTCCTGTGTACTCAATGTTTAGCTCCCACTTATAAGTGAGAACATGTGTTACTTTGTTTTCGCTTCCTGCATTAATTCTCTTCATCCATTAATTCCAGTGCCATCCACATTGCTGCAAAGGACATGATCTCAGTTTTTTGTTGGCTGCATAGTATTCCATGGTATGTATGTATCACATTTTCTTTATCCAGCCCACCATTGATAGGCACTTAGGTGGATTCTATGTATTTGTTATTATGAACAGTGCTGCAATGAACATATGCATGTGTGTGTCTTTATGGTAGAATGATTTATAATCCTCTGGGGATATACTCGGTAATGAAATTGCTGGGTCAAATGGTAGTTCTATTTTAAGTTCCTTGTGAAACCTCCAGGCTGCTTTTCACAGTGGCTGAGTTAATTTACATTTCCACCAGCAGTGAATATGCATTCCCCTTTGTCTGCAACCTTGCCAGCATGTATTATTTTTTGATCTTTTAATAATTGCCCTTTCGACTTGTGTGAGATGATATCTCATTGTGGTATTAATTTGCACTTCTCCAATGATTAGTGATGTTGAGAATCTTTAAATATGCTTATTGGCCACACAGATGTCTTCTATTAAGAAGTGTCTGTCCATTTTTTAATGAGGTAGCTTGTCCTTTTGCTTGCTGATTTAAGTTACTTTAGATTCTGAATATTAGACCTTTATCAAATGCATAGTTTGCAAATATTTACTCCCGCTTTGTAGGTTGTCAGTTTACTCTGTTGATAGTTTATTTTGCTGTGCAGTGGTCTTTAGTTTAATTAGGCCTCTCTTGTAAATGTTTGCTTTTGTTGCAATTGCTTTTGAAATTATCATGAAGGCTTTACCAGGGTCTATGTCCAGAATGATATTTCCTTTGTTTTCTTGTAGGGTTTTTAATAGTTTTAGGCTTTACATTTAAGTCTTTAATCCACCTTGAGTAGATTTCTGTATTATATATAGTAAAAGGAAGGGGTCCCATTTCAATCTTTTACATATGACTAACTAGTTATCTCATCATCATTTATTAAATAAATAGTCCTTTACCCATTGCTTGTTATTGTTGGATTTGTCAAAGATCAGCCGGTTGTAGGTGTAAAGCTTTATTTCTGGGTTCTCTAACCTGTTCAATTGGTCTATGTGTCTGTTTTTGCACCAGTACCTTGTTGTTTTAGTTACTGCTGCCTTGTAGTACAGTCAGGTAGTGTAATGCCTCCAGCTTTGTTCTTTTTGTTTAGGATTGCTTTGACATTTTGGACTTTGGCAATTTGGACTTTTTTTAGTTCCAAGTGAATTTTAGGGGAGTTTTTTTTTTTTTTTTTTTTTTTTTTTCTAATTCTGTAAAGAATGTTTTTGAACAGATATATAAATAACCAGAGAATCTTATGAACACCTTTAAGAACACACAGTAGGAAATCTGTAAGAAACTGATAAATTCCTGGGCACATACACCCTCTGAAGACTGAACAAGAAAGAAAGAAACTGAAGAATCCCCGAACAGACCAATTATGAGTTCTGGAATTGAATCAGCAATAAGTAGCCTACCAACCAAAAACAACAACAAAAACACTAACAAACAGGACCAGATTCACAGCTGAATTGTATACTAGATGTACAAAGAAGAGCAGATATCATTCCTACTGAAACTATTTTAAAAAATTGAGGAGGAAAGACTCCTCCCTAACTCGTTCTATGAGGCCAGCATCATTCTGATACAAAAACCTGGCAAAGACACAACAATAAAAGAAAACTTCTGGCCAATATCTTTGATGAACATTGACGTAAAAATCCTCAACAAAATACTGGCAAACTGAATCCAGCAACATATCAAAAGCTTATTCACCACAGTAAAGTAGGCTTTATCCCTGGGATGCAAAGTTGGTTCAACATAAACAAATCAATGAATGTGATTCACACCACATAAACAGAGCTAAAAACAAAACCCACAAGATCATGTTAATAGATGCAAAAAAAAAAAAAAAAAAAAAAAGTTTTGATAAAATTCAATTTTTTAATGTTAAAAACCCTCAAGAAACTAGTCATCAAAGGAACACATTTCAAAATAATAGGAGTCATTTATGGCAAACCCACAGTCATCCTCATAGTAAACTAAAGGGAAGAACTGGAAGCATTTCCCTTGAAAACTGGCACCAGACAAGGATTCCTTCTCTCACCATTCTTATTCAACATTGTGTTGGTAAGTTTTGGCCAGAGCAATCAGGCAGGATAAAGAAATAAAGGGCATCCAAGTAGGAAGAGAAGAAGTTGAACTATCTTTATTTGCAGACAATATAATCCTACAGCTAAGAAACCCCGTAATCTTGGACCAAAAGCTCCTTAAGCTGATAAACAACTTCAGAAAAGTCTAAAGATACAAAATGAATGTACAAAAATGGTAACATTCCTACACACCAACAACAGTCAAGCCAAGAGCCAAATCATGAATGCAGTACCATTTCACAATTGCCCAAAAAGCATAAAATACCTAGATATACAGCTAACCAGAACGTGAAAAATCTCTACAAGGAGAACTTCAAAACACTGCTCAAAGAAATCAGAAGTAACACAAACAAATGAAACATCTATGCTCATGGATAGGAAGAATCAATATCGTTAATATGACCATACTGTCTAAAGCAATTTATAAATTAACTATTACTATCAAACTACCAATGACATTCTTCATAGAATTAGAAATAACTATTTTAAAATTCATAAGAAACCAAACAAGAGCCCTAATAACAAAAGCAGTCCTAAGCAATAACAACAAAGTAGAGGCATCACACTACCCAACTTTAAACTGTACTATGGTGCTACAGAAACCGAAACAGCATGGTACTGATACAAAAACAGACAGGTAGACAATGGAACAGAATAGAGAACCCAGAAATAAGACTGCACACCTATCTGATCTTTTACAAAGCTGTCACAAAAACAAAAAAAACAAACAAAAAAACAAGCAACAAGGAAAGGACTCCCCATTCAGTAAATAATGCTGGGATTGCTGGCTAGCCATATGCAGAAGATTGAAACTGGACCCCTCTCTCACACAACATATTAAACAAGAATCAACTCAATATAGATTAAATATTTAAATGTAAAACCAAAAACCAAAGAAACCCTGGAAGACAACCTATGCAATACCATTCCAGAAATAAAAATGAGCAAATAATTCACAACAAAGGCTTCAAAAGCAATTATAACAAAAGCAAAAATTGACAAATGATATCTAATTAAAGAGCTTCTGCACAGCAAAAGAAACTATCAAGAGAGTAAACAGACAACCTACAAAATGTGAGAAAAAATTTGCAAAGTATGCATGTGGCAAAGACCTAATCTAGTATCCAACTTGTATTAGGAACTTAAATCATCAAGAAGAAAAAAAAAAAATGAAAGATTAAAGAGTGGACAAAGGACATGAAGAGACATTTTTCAAAAGAAGACATACATGTGTCCAAAAGTCATAAAAAAAGTTCGGCATCACTGTTCGTTAGAGAAATGCAAATCAAAACCACCATGAGATATCATCTCATACCAGTCAGAATGACTACTTTCAAAAAGTCAGAAAATTACAGGTGCCGTTGGGTTTGCAGAGAAAAAAGGATGCTTATACACTGTTAGTGGAGTATAAATTAGTTCAGCCATTGAAGAAAACAGTGCAGTGATTCCTTAAAGACCTAAAAACCAGAACTACCATTTGACCTAGCAATCCCATTACTGGGTATATATCCAAAGGAATATAAATTGTTCTACCATAAAGACACATGCAGGCAAATAGTTCTTATTGCAGCACTATTCACAATAGCAAAGACATGGAATGAAACTTAATGCTTATCAGAGGTAGACTAGATAAAGGAAATATGGTATGTATATACCATCGAATACTACACAGCCATAAAAAATGAGATCATGTCCTTTGCAGGGACATGGATGGAACTGGAGGCCACTTTCCTTAGCAAATTAACATAAGAACAGAAAACCAAATTCCACATATTCTTACTTATACTAGGGAGCTAAATGATGAGAACTCATGGACACATAGCAGGGTACAACAGATGCTGGGACCTACTGGAAGGTGGAGTGTGGGAGAAGAGAGTGGATCAGGAAAAATAACTAATGGGCACTAGGCTTAATTATATCTGAGTGATGAAATAATCTATACAACATACCCCCATGACACAAGTTTACCTATGTAACAAACCTGCACATGTACCTCTGAACTTAGCATAAAGGTTTATTTTTATTTAGAATGTTAGCCCACCACTATCAGGCTGAAATCAGGATGATGCAAACTGGACCTCCGGACAAGCAATTACTGAAGATGGTCATCGGAACAAGACACACAGACCTGTACACTCCTGCATCACCCCAAGTTGTTTCTCACACCAAGTTTTCCTTCTTAGATCCCTTCCCTCAGCACCAAAAGTTGGAATGATCTTTTAAAGGCATGAGCCCCGCCATATCTCAACTGCTACCAGTTGGCTAAGGTTGCATTTTTTCCATCACACCTCACATCTTGGGTTTTCAGTCTGAGTGGCAAGCAGTCAGACTTGAGGCAGTTATACAATGACCAAACTACTTAATGATGCACTTCTCACGATGTACCTTCATCTTTATGTGAAACACTTTAACAATACCTAAATATAGCTACCCAGAAATACTGCAGTCCCTTGATCCTTTTTTTTTTTTTTTTTTTGAGATAGACTCTCACTCTGTCACCTAGGCTGGAGTGCAATGGTGCTATCTCGGCTCACTGCAAACCTCCACTTTCTTAGTTCAAGAGATTCTCCTGCCTCCGCCTACTGAGTAGCTGGGATTACAGTCACACACCACCATGCCTGGCTATTTTTTGTATTTTTAGTAGAGATGGAATTTCACTATGTTGACCAGGCGGGCCTTGAACTCCTGACCTCAGGTGATCTGCCCGCCTCAGCCTCCCAAAGTGCAGGGCATTGATTCCATTTGTCTCTATGTGCTCACTCATAGCAATACAAACTATCTGTATGGCTCATGGTCATATTTCAAATGGAACGTTGAGAAGCCCTGCATCTTTTGGGAAGCCACCATAAAGTTTTGGGATAATGCACATAGTCTGAGACAGCTTTTTTCAGAGAGTTGGTCACATAGACACAATCATACCAATTTGAGAATAAAATAAAATTGCATTCATTTTTAAAAATAGCACAGTATTCTTTCAAGGAACCTATGTTCTATAGTTGTTCTGCCATAGAAATATGACAGGGTTGCTAAGTTATCTGGAGTGAGTCAAAGTATACCTTTCACAGATGCATTATTTATATTTTACATACACCAACACATTTTCTGGTTCTTAAAGTATCCATTTTCTTATATGCAAATCGAAACCACCTACTATAATTATCTATCCTGTAATTAAACATATGCACATCTGAAAATAAATAAACCAAATCTCCCCCAATATTTAATGTAATATTTTCCCCAAAGTGTTATGAACACACTGGTAATAGAAATTCCTTCTTTTATTTATTTTAATTTATTTGTAGTAAACCTTAGTGCTTCAAATGTCCTCATTTCACCTTCAATTCCATTCTAAATTTTTCTAGTTTTTTTTTTTTTTTTTTCTGTGTGTGTGTGTGTGTGTGTGTGTGTGTGTGTGTATGTGTGCTGTTATTTTATTCATTATTTCAAAGAAAAGAAACCCTATAATACTTTGGAAACCATAGCTACAGATTTACTTTCTGAAGTGTCATTGATAAATAAATGTAGTCTTTTGCATTGATTGTCACCAAAAAGTGACACAGTCATTCATAAGCATAAAAGAACATCTATTTTTCTGAATAAAAGTGATTATCATTTATTGTTAAACTAGCAAACTAGCATACTGCCAAATTCATCTATGTAATTATGGCTAGCACTCAAATAAAGACTTTTCCCCAGTTTTCACCCATATTATTTTGTTTCATTGATTATGACAACTGAAGGTCTACTCTATTGTCTCTGCCCCAATACACTCCTCATAATAGGAAGAAGTATTTTTTTTTTTTTCACACACTGGAAAATTCCCCAAATTCATTTAACATTCAGTAATAACTAAGTTGGGTATATGTTATACAAAAAAATTAATTCCTGAAGACATTCTTTGCCTTTTTCTTGTGTCTTAAGGGCTGATCTTGTCTAAAGCATCAGGTGTGGGCATCACCTCATGACTTCTGAAATCCAGCAGTGACTGTCATACATGTTCTATTCGCTGATGTGTGCTGGGCTCCTCCATGATTCTGAAATGTAACTCAGAACCTTTCTCTTCTACCAAAGAGAATATGCAGTGTGTGTATGGGGGGTGGGGATGGTAATACTGTAGTTCCTTTGCTGTATCTCATCTTTAATTTTCTCTGTCCTCACTCTTTCCTTTATTAATTTTAATTTATGTTCAGGTTATCTCTAGTTTCCTAGCAGACTCTCTTTCCAATATACATCACTGTTAAGAACACATTTTTTTGGCATGGACATCTGACATGTTTATGACACTAAGCTCAATAGAAATTCATCTTTTTGGTACACTATTAATTCCATAAAACATAAATCCATTCTGTCTCAGAAATGTGATTATAAATAACAGAAATTCTTATTATGGCACCAAACTAACAGGTGTTTGTTTTCTTATATAAATAGAAGTAAAAAGTTATGCCAAGGGTGGTTATGTTGCTTAATTTTAGAATTTTTGGAATTTGAGGCTGTACTTATCTTCATGCTTTGTCTTCCTGAAAGCATACTTCTTATCCTTATTCTTGTCACTGTAGTATCAGTAATCACTTGACATTTGCGATTACGTGGCATAAGGAAGCATTTGAATAATAAATGTTTTGCTTTTAGTCTTAATGGTCTCCCCCGAACCTGCATCCAAAGCATAGTTTCCATGTCTTCAGTAATCAACATAATCAATTGTTTGTGAACAAATATATAGGGATGTGGAAACCTCAAGCTGAGAATTCAACAAAACACCCATACACATTAAACATAAAGGTTAGACTGAAAATAAAGATAGTAAAAGATGAGAAAGTGACTACTTCTTTTTCTCAGCGCCAAGGATGTTCTCGCAGTGGATCTAAATTAAGTTTATAAATAGAATATAGGATGCCAACCGTCACCAGGTTAACTGTCAGGGACACAGTGCCAAATTATGATTAAGATGTACTTACTTAATATTTCTCCTTCAAGCAGCCAGCAATGATGTGATATCTAATCCTTTGGGCTGAAGAAGCTGTAGGCGGATGCCATCACCTCACTTTTTTTTTTTTTTTTCCTTTTTTTGAGACAAAGTCTCTCTCTTGTCCCCCAGGCTGGAGTGCAATGGCGTGATCTCAGCTCACTGCAACCTCGGCCTCCTGGGTTCAAGCAATTCTCCTGCCTCAGCCTCACGAGTAGCTGGGATTACAGCGCCTGCCACCACGCCCGGCTAATTTTTGTATTTTTAGTAGAGACGGGATTTCACCATGTTGGCCAGGTTGGCCTCAAACTCCTGACCTCAGGTGATCCACCCACTTCAACCTCCCAAAGTTCTGGGATTACAGAGGTGAGCCACCGCACTCAGCCGGCCATCACCTCACCTCTTAAAGTGTCATGTTTACATCTTTGGAATAGCTAAGCAATTATTTAAATTATGTGTCGTCTATTTTGTTTCAATTTTTTGTTTTCTTTTGTGCTATTTAGGGATATGATTATATTAAAAGTCTGTCATAATTGCATCCATTATCAATAACCATTATTCCATAAATATCAGCATATAAAAAATACCACTGGTGGCTGAATAATTTTAATCTGCAAGCATATCCTCCCCCATTTTCCATCTTTCCTGAGTTAAATTAGTACCAAGGTAAAAATTATTTTAGGATTCTTCTAAAAGACAGTTGGCATGCTATATTAGTCTGCTCAAGCTACCATAATAAAATACCACACACTGAGTGGTTCAAACAACAGAAATTTATTTTCTCACAATTCTGGATGCTGGGAGGTCCAGGATCAAGCTGCAGGCTGATTTGGTTCCAGGCGAGAGCGCACTTCCTGGTTTGTTGGCGTCTTAGTCTTGGTTCTTGCTGCATCTGCACATGGCAGACAGAGAGAGAGCAAGCGATCTCTCCAAAGTCTATTCTTATTAGGGTATTAATCCTATCATGAGGGATTCCCCTCTAATGACCTTATCTAACCCTAATTGCCTCCCAAAAGTCCCATCTCCGAATACCATCATATCAAAGGGATAGAGTTTCAGTAAGTAAATTTGAGAGGGACATAACAAACATTCAATCCATAACATTTCACCCCACTACTTGTGGGCTTCTAACGTTATCTCAAGAGTCATAATTGTAAGGAGAGACATGGTTTAACTAGTTTTATGCTGTGATATGCATTTATGTTTCCTTTAAAAATATGAAAATCCAAAATGGTATGTTTTTCCTCATAATGCAAGTTTCATATGGTAATGTTAATAAAAGTTTCAGACTTATGGTAGGTTTCTATTAAATTTTTCTAAATAATTATTTTAAGCCATACACATCACCCTAACTTGGGAAATGCTAAAGAATTCATGTAATGATAATATAGATATGTTGTCTATGTACACATGTTTATATACATGTCATACTAATGGTGATGAAGATGAAGATGAGACAATGAAAGAAAGCGACAGCAGAAGCTAGTATTTATTGATTCATTTAATATGTGTCAGACTACAGCTCTTAACATATTTATATGAATGAATCTGAATTGAGCAATTTTCAGAAAGTAGTTTCTAAATGTTTAGGCATTTAGCTGGTGATCAAGGTAATACTTTATCCCCCAAAATGGTGGTTTAAGTAACAGCAAAAGGCATTGTAGGCTAATAAATATATTGACTTGCTTCCTATATATATATACTTTTGTCACTATTGATTACTTGTTTTTCCCCTTAAGTTCATAGATAGTTTAAATAATATTCAATGAGTTTTTGAGAGTGATGCTGGAATATTTACTTCCTGGCCAATATTTTCCTCAAAATTGGTAAGGGGAGGAGGAGAGTATTTACAAAAGCAAAGTGTACACTTGATTTGATACTGCTTAAACTATCTGATCCTCCTGCCTTACACATCTGCACTTAGAGAAGATCAGATAGGATGTGGATTTTAGTTACTATAATTAGCATTACTATATAATTTATTATCAAAACTAAAATAATTTTGAGGGTGAAATGGAGAGTTATTCATAATTATAGCAGATAGCATATATAAATTCAAATTATCTGTGGCAATGAGGACTTATTAACACTGTTAAAGCTCTATTCTATTATCACAAATAATTGGAATAAAAGACTTACAGGTAGAAATGAATAATCAATTCTAGAACAACAAAGACTTGTGTTCTAACAAGAAAAGAACATTTTTTGTTCCAGATCCAATGTTTTAAAATTATACAAAAGCAGATATGTGCACATTTAAAAAATAAATGTATAGAACATATGATATTAAAAGTAAAATATTTTCTCCTCATAAAACTAATATTATACTGAGATAAATGCCATTAACAGACTATGGCATATACTTCTGGATATTATGGGTAACTGTGTGTCTATATGTCTACTGTATACATTTATTTTTAATGAAAAATTATATATAATCTTCAAATTATTTTATTTCCCTAATATGTATCATGAACACCATCTAGGTGAGAACCTTTAGAGTTACTGATTTTATGAAATTGTTATGTCCTTTGAATGTGAACAACACCATATATTTAATCAATTTCCACTGATGAATATTTAATCAATTTCTTTTTGTTTGCTAAAAGTGCTGTGAAATCTTTTACTTGTGTGATTTTGCTTTCTCACAATTACTTTTGCAAAATAAATTATCAGAAGTGGACTTATTTTTTCAAAGTTTTGTGTGTGTGTGTGTATATATATATATATATACACACACACATACACATATATATAAAACACAAAGTATATATATATATATGAGACATATATATATATACACTCACACATAAAACATAAAGATACGTTATCAATCAACAAACTGCCCTCTCCATGTCATACTTATTTCTGGTCCCTCAAAATTCTGTAGAATAGTTCATTTTAGCTTACCAAAAAACTTTATTAAAGTAAAATATACATACCAAAAGGTAATATTTTTAAAGTATACAATTTAGTATATTAATATTTAGAAAACTTTTACCACCCAGGAAGAAAGTACGTTCCCAGTAGCAGTCACTCTCACTTATGCTTTTTATGTCCTAAGAAACCAGTATTTAACCCAAGGTCATGAAGATTTATTTCCATGTTTTCTTCTTATAATTTTATAGTTTTATCACTTATTTTTATGCTTATTAACATTTGGAGCTAATTTTTAATATAGTGTTATATAGGCCAAATCCACTATTTTATAGGTATATATCTAGTAGTCCATTATTACTATTTTAATTTTCTCATCTTAATAGTTGAAAATTATGACCTTACTCCTTTCATTTGGGCAATATAGATTGAATAAGTTTATGTATATATTTATAAGTTTAATTTCAGCTTTAATATCTTCGTCTATGAATTGCCTATTCACGTCTTGTGGTATGTGCATGTGTATTTGTGTAAAGTTTGAGCTCATGGAGGAAATGTACTAGTTCCTTCTCTTCAAAGAAGTGGCCGTATAAAAACCTCATTGATTATAAGTAATTAGTCTTAAGAAAAACAAGCTACACAAATAGCTCAATACTGTGTCTGCCAGCTAAGAGAGCTTGGCCTATTTACTTTTTTTATGAAAGCAAGATGGTAAAATATAGCATATGTACATAAAGAGGTAAAACATTTATTTAAATATAAAGCTCTTTTTTGGTAGTTTTTGTCGTAGCAAATATCCAGATTCTTGCATTAAAATGTCATGATAATTAATATATGCAAAAGTGTCTGTAAAATTTGTAAAAGCCTTTTAATTTTAGTTTCACAGACTAGACTGAAACTAATTTCTAAAATTACTTTTACAAAATTTAACACACGTTTTGCTTCAGAAGTGGTAAAAAACTATAAAAAAGGGGCCTCTATTAGTCGTCCCTAGTCTATAGTTCTAAAAAATAAAAGAACCTTTGATTTGAATAGATACGTGTTTTATTTAAATGTAGCACATACATTTTAGTATAGAAATCTTGAATTCAGTTCATTATATAGTTTCAAGATTGTTTAGAAAACACTACAAGAATTTCTAGACATTCTTATGTGATTCAAGTGTTTTATTGTATTTAGATTAGTAGGCTTGTATATGTCAACATATTAACTTGTTTGAAGAAGCTTTGTACAAAGATACCAGTTTTATTCTCAAATACAGGCATACCTCATTTTATTTCATTTTGCTTTATTGCCCTTCACAAGTGTTGCATTTTTAAAAAAATTGAAAGTTTATAGCAACTATGCATCAAGCAAGCCTATCAGTGCCATTTTACCAAGAGTATATGCTCACTTCTGTTTGTGTCACACTTTGGTTAATTCTCACAATATTTCAAATTTATTCATGATTATTATATCCATTGTAGTGATCTGTAGTCAGTGATCTTTGATGTTACTATTGTAATTATTTTGGGTTGCTGCAAACCACACCATAGAAAACTGAATGCGAAATTAACTAACAAATGTGGGTTTCTGACTGCTTGACCAACTAGCTGTTCCCTTGTCTTTCTCCCCCTCCTTGAGCCTTCCTATTCCCTCAGAAGCAATAATATTGAAATTAGACCAATTAGTAATCCAACAAGGGCATCTAAATGTTCAAATGAAAGGAAGTGTCCCATGTATCTCACTTTAAATTGAAACCTAAACATGAGCAAGCTTAGTGAGGAAGGCATGTCAAAAGCCTAGTTAGACTGAAAGGCTACTTGTGTCAATGAGATAGCAAAGTTGTGATTGCAAAAGAAATGTTCTTGAAGGAAATTAAAAGCGCTACTCCAGTGAATATACTAATGATAAGAAAGTGAAACAACCTTATTGCTGATATGGAGAAAGTTTTAATGATCTGGAGAGAAGATCAAACCATTCACAATGTTCTATTAAATCTAAATCTAATCCATAGCAATGCCCTCACTCTCTTCAATTCTATGAAAGCTAAGAGAGGGGCTGAAGCTTCAGAGGAAAACCAGCAGAGGTTGGTTCATAAGGTTTAAGGAAAGAAGCCATCTCCATATCACAAAAGTGCAAGGTGAAGCAGCAAGTGCTGTTTGAGAAGGTGCAGGAAGTTATCCAGAAGATCTAAGTAAGACCATTTACGAATGTGGCTACACTAAATAACAGATTTGGTGACTTTAAGTTGAAGCCAGTGTTCACTGACCTTTTTAAACATTGTATGGCCCTTAAGAGGTATGCTAAGTCTACTCCGCCTGCATGCTAAAAATACAACAATAAAGCCCAAATGACAGCACATCTGTTTATAGAATGATTTCCTGACTATGTTAAGATTTGTGTTGTGAACTACTGCTCAGAACAAAAGGTTTCTAGCAAAATATTACTGCCTGCTCACCCAAGAACTCTGATGGAGATGTACAAGGAGATTAACATAGCTTTTATGTCTGCTAACACAACGTTCATTCTGTAACGCATGGATCAAGGGGTAATTTTGACTTTTGAGTCTTATTATTTAATAAATACATTTTATAAGACTATAATTGCCATAGACAGTGATTCCTCTGATAGATATGAGAAAAGAAAATTTTAAATCTTGAAAGGATTCACTATTCTGGATGCCTTTAAGAATATTTGTAGTTTACAGTGGAGAGGTCAAATTATCAGGAATTCTGTAAAATACAAAATATACCGGAGTTTGGGAGAAGTTTATTCCAACCCTCATGGATGTCTTTGAGGAATTCAAGACTTTAATGGAGGAAGGTGTGTCAGATGTGGTGGAAATTGCAAGAAAACTAAAATTAGAAGTGGAGCCTAAAGATGCAACTGAATTTGAATCTTTATGATAAAATTTGAATGAATGAAGAGTTGCTTCTAATACATGAGCAAAGCAAGTAATTTCTTGAGGTAGAATCTACTCCTGTTAAAGATATTATTAATATTTTGAGATGATGGTAAAGGATTTAGAATATTACGTAAACTTAGTTGATAAAGAAGAGGCAGGGTTTGAGAGTTAACTCCAATTTTGAAAGAGTCTTTACTATGGGTAAAATGTTATAAAATAGCAGTTCACGTTAAAGAGAAATCTTTTGTTACATCAATGGTAAACTGACAAAACAAACTTTATTGTTGTTTTATTTTAAGAAATTGCCACAGCTACCCCAACCTTTAGCAACCACCACCCTGATGAGTCAACAGCCGTCAACATTGAGGCAAAACTTTCCACTAGCAAAACAGGATTTAGGAATTGCTGAAGTCTAGGTGATCACTACATTTTTTTTTGTTAAGCAATGAAATATTTTTTAATTAAGCCTACATATTTTAGACATAATAATATTGCACACTTAATAGACTATAGTAGAGCATTAATATAAGTTCTATATGTACTGGGAAAGTAAAATGTTCATGTGATTTACTTTATGTCAATATTCATTTTATTGAAGGGGTCTGGAACCCAACCCACAATATCTCCAAGACAGGCCTTTAAGTTTATGGTGGAAGATCTCTAAATGGGCTCTTGGAAATTCAAGTTTTAAAAGTTTCAACAAAGGACCTGCATTGCCAAGGATCATAAAATAGTCACATTATCATTGTAAATATTTTTTTAAGGACATTGTGCGCGGCATCATTCAAAACAACTGAAGAAGGTCTTATATGACAATTGCTTTTCTAACTAAAGGCTGTAGAAAATTCTCTTCCTCTTCAGAGAATGATGTGTCCCTCCTTCTGGTAATTCTGCTAAGGAATTTAGGTGAAATCTCTATTTTTCCTACATACAAGAAACTTTAGAAACATATTCAATATTAAATTATCTTCTTATTGGAGACTATTTACTTTATACTTTTGAAAGTCTTTACACTCTCTCTCTATATATGCTTTCTATATATTTACATACATCTCTCTATAGATATGCTTTCTATATGTATATGCATTCTATATATGTACATACCTACATAATATCTTATGCTCCAGCTTTCTAGATAGAGAAATGTATATGTAATCTTTCTATATGTAGAAATCTTTCTATATGTAGAGAAATGTATATGTAATCTTTCTATATGTAGAAATCTTTCTATATGTAGATAAATGTATATGTAATATTTCCATATGTAAATATATAGAAAGAGCTTGTTGCTCTTTCTATATATGGAAATATACATGTATTTATGTGCCCTCTATGTATGCATATTTATGCATATATATCTCTTTATATGCATGTATATGTATACATAGTTTGATTTGTTTTTCATCTCAGAAGTGTTCAAGAAAGTGGTGGAAAAAGAGGAACATATCTATTCTAAACATCAACTTGATGAAACATCTTAAAACTCCAACACTCACCTGGCATTAAGACACTGAAAAGATTTGGAGATCTGGATTCAACAAATTGTAAATACAAAGGGAAACAATTTATGTATCATTTCTACAGAGCTTATTTATTTAGACCTAGAGAAGGTTTATTGCTGTATTTTATCTGAATAAGTGTCTATTTTTAAAGGAGCCTAAGGAGTGATTATGGTCCTTGTGGCTTTCACAACACAGTGCAGCAGAAAGACACAGGGTTCATGCCAGGGAGATAGAGAAGAGGGGCACAGATATGTTAAATGACTGGGTTATCCATCTGTTATTTAATATATCCTAATATTCAGCAGGGAAGATATTATGCTGGATTTTTTATATGTGCACACGGGGAATGAGACAAATAATTTAAAATAAATTGTCCCAAATACCTGGTAAGTGGCAGCACAAGAACTCATACAAAAGAAAATTATTACTGTTTTGCAAAGTATTAAAAGAGACTCTTGCAAGGGGCCCTAAGAGAATAAAGGAGGGAACAGATAAATAGGATATGTAACAGAAGTAGCAAGGGCAAGTTTTATTTTCACATGCTTTGTATCAGGAGAACAAAATATTTTCAATTCCAAGCATATTCTTTTGAAAGTACATCAGAAAACAATATAAGAAAGCAGTTTGAGAGGCAAAGAAAATGATTTAGGACTTTGGAGGTTTCATGTTTAAGTGAAATCAAGAATAAGACAACCATGCAAGTACTATTTTGGTAAATAAATAAATGAATATGAAAATATCAATTTTACAGCAACGTAAAGGGAGTTGAATTGGCAAGATATACCTCTTTAGTACAAAATTATAAAAGATTCAATACTTTTAGAGTGGCTAATCAATGCCTGAGAAGACAAAAGAAAAATATGAGAAACTTTCCACATGCAGAATTGAATCAAGCTTCTTAAAAGACAATTAACAACCTGGCAAGGCCATAGGGAAAAATCTTGCTTTTGGTGTGTGTGAGGGAGGGGGTATCCAATGGAAATTCACAGACAGGAGAAAATCATTGAGTATACATATTCTACACATACAGGTAATATGAACTCTAGAATTTAAACTGGAAAGTTCTGATTATATAACACTGTCTTTTCTGTCTGGTGATGTTAATATTTTTCAAGTCAGATATACAGAACAAATTGACTAGAAAATGTAGCCCTCAGGAAATCTATTTTTATTAAGAAAGTAAAATGTCAGCATAATTAAGACTGTATTAAGATATACATTTATCAAAACTTGTCTGATGTTATTTCTTGACAAAAGATTTTATCATATAATTTATTTGATAATATAATTATAGTTAAAAATTCAAAGGCATGATTTAATAATCTGAAGTATTTATATAATTAGGAAACTTTACTATTTTAACTTCTAGAACAGAGTCATGTCTCCTATTACTCAACTTGAAACTATAGGAGATCAGTTATTACATTTTAACTGCCTGTCATGCAAGTACCACCCCACCTTAATTGCCTTCTAAGCAATTTATACTATATTATAGAAAATTACTATGTAAGCAAAGGAGTTATAATAAAATATAAATACAGCAATAGAATTATATACTAGCTGTAGTGACTTTTGGGTTTTGATGAAGGATGGACGTGAGGGAAAAAGGGTTCATGGTGCATATAATTGAGATGGTTCTTAGGATCTTAGCATCTCACTGGCAGTTATTTCTTCAATAGCTTATCTTTATGAAAACCCAAGAGCTGTGGTGGAACTCTTACAGTTTAAAGAATATGTGACAAATGTCAGCTAATTTTAATGTTTAGATTTTGATTTAAATAAATCATTAGTGATATTTCTCAATCAAGGAACTTAAACACAGATCATATATTAAATGATATAAATGAAATATTAATATTTTTAAAACTAGTAATTGCATTATGTTGTGTTGAAGTTCTGAAGTGTTAATGGTTAGAATCATAGTATGTCTAGTAATTAGTATAAAATATTCCAGTGGGGAAGAAGGGGTGGTACACAGGAAATTGTGGAAAAATTTAAAAAATGCTAAATATTAATAATGATTAAAGAGAATGGTGGCTATAATGAAGTTAATTATATTATTTTCTCACCAGATCTGATTGTTTGATAGTGTTCATAATCAATATTAAAAACAGAATTCTTCAGTTAAGAAAACTGCAGTGACTTGGATTAGGGTGGTAGCAGTTGGAATTAAGAGAACTATATGTATTGGAGTGATTTTGGGGAGTTAGGTTAAAGAGATTTATTTATGGATTAAATATAAAGGTGAGAAGGAGGCAAAGAAAGTTACCAAGGATGACTTCCAAGTTTTTGTCTTAAGCTCATCTGTACACATCATTGCAATTTACTGAAAGAACCACTATTTTGGCCATGGTAATTTTGAAATTTCTTGTGGGCATCCAAGTTGAGATGTTAAGAAGTTGTAGTATGTTAAATGAAATAAGCCAGCATAGAAAGATAAATACTGCATGTTCTCACTCATGTGTGAGAGCTGAAAAGTTCTACTCACAGAGGTAAAGAGTGGGATGGTGGTTACCAGAAGTTGGAAAGGGAGAGGGAAGGGAGGTTAGACAGAGGTGGGCTAATAGAGACACAAGTACAGCTGAACAGGAGAAATGCATTCTCGTTCTCTATAGCACTCTAGGGTGACTACGATAAACAACAATTTATTATATATCTTCAAAACTAGGAGAATGAATTTTGGATGTTGTCAACACAAATAAACGATAAGTGCTTGAGATGATACATTTGCTAATTATCTTGGTTTGATATTTACACATTATATACATATATTGAAATATCACACTGTACTCAGATATGTAGAATTTTTATGTGTGAATTAAAATAATTATGATAAAACATCTTAAAATTAACATAAAAGTGACATACTTTAGACCAACTATAAAATTAGACTTTAATTACCGGAATGTACATTGTTTAGGCTTCATTACTAGGTTCTCATATTTTAAAACTGTGAATACTGCCCTTCATCTTATGGAGAGAGAAACAAGGATAATGTGACACATACTGCATTATGAAGTTGCTCTTTTATGGTAATATTAAAGTTAATTCCACTGGCAAAATAATAATAATAATAATAATAATAATAATAATAATAATAATAAAGGCTAAAGTAATAAGCCATCTGTGGCTAAGGGAAAGTTTCAGGTAAAATTAAATTTGGAAATAATTAGAACACAGATGTTATAGAG
>NW_016814736.1:211470-213876 GCF_001698545.2 Rhinopithecus bieti | reverse complement strand
TCTGAAGTCAGGGCATCGGCTGCGCTCATTTCCAGGGCTGCAAGGGAGGGTCTGTCTCAGGCCTCTCTTCTCAGCTTGTAGCTGGCTGTCTTTGTGTTCACCCAGCATTCTGCTTTGCAGAGGAGGAAAAAAATTTACCTCTACCTTCTTAAATTCTCCAGGCAGGCCCTATAAACTAGACTGGCAAAATAATAATAATAGTAATAATAATAATGATAATAATAATAATAATAAAGGCTAAAGTAATAAGCCATCTGTGGCTAAGGGAAAGTTTCAGGTAAAATTAAATTTGGAAATAATTAGAACACAGATGTTATAGAGGGACATGTAATTGGATTCATTGGATTAATTCAATTAAGAAAAATGCTGAGACATTGAAAGACGAAATAGAAAAGGAGGAACCAGCAGTGAAATGAGAGAAGCCAGACATTTAGGGGCAAAACCAGGAGAGTGTGGAGTCATGAAAGTCAACCCCAAACCCCACCAAAAAAAAAAAAAAAAAAAATGTAAAAAGAAGGAATCAGTCAAATAGGTTAACAGCTGCTGAGATACACGTCAATATGAAGATCAAAAAATGAAAATAAAAAGGCAAAATGTAAACAACTGACAAACTTGAAAACAGAAAATTGTATATAATGAAAGTGAGACAAGCCGTATTGGAGTTGGTAGAAAAGAAAGGAGAGATACAGTTTATAAGATCAAATACAGATTCTCATTTTAACAATAATTTTAGTGTTGTAAAATGGTGACAATAGCTACACAGATTGTTGAGATCAAAGCAGGGTGTTTATGTTTACTGCAGATAATAAAACATTTAGATTTCATATATGTATATGTAGGTGTGTATATAAGTGTGTGTGGGTATATGTATATATGATGATCAGTCTGCAGCTTAGCATATTTCTGATAATTTAATCAAAAACAAATTGTGGACTTAACAACTATTACAGATGTCAAGCAGAAAAATTGTCAAGTTAAATATGCTAATATTGAAGTTATGCATTTAACTTTCCCTGAATCCCCAAAGAAATGAGAATAATGTAAATCTCCTCAGTGAATTCATAATCATGTACATTGCATTTAAAATTTTTGGATATTTTAATGTTAGGAACAGAGTGCTTTTCATTGAATTAAATAAAGGCATTAGTATGAAAATTTGCAACCAGAACATGGAAACGAAAAACACAAAAAATAAAGAATGTTAATACCCAAGTTTGACAGGACATTTCCACCAAAACTTCCACAATAACTAAAGTCTAACCTAAAAATGAAGTGTTTATTTTCTTTTCAGGGCAAACTTTAAAACCTCAAATGTGGCTTCTCTGTCCTGAGTACTTCAGGGATTGCTAATTATAACATAAAATAGAGATATCTATTAACAACCTATATTACCTATTAGATATATGCAAACAAATATCGTTAATTACTAAAAAGAAGATAAAATTTCCAAAATGTAAAAATGTTTGATAGATTTTATTTATATAGTTTTTGACGGGATATCTATATTTAATGATTGACATCTAATTTTGTATTATAGGCTAACTTAATAAAACAATCATATTCTTTTGCTCTATTAAATGGGGGGAAACTTCACTACTTGTGGAGAAATGCTAGAGTGTCACCAGTGATCTTAAACAAAATATTTTTATTTGCTTACAATTTAATATGAGGTATTTAAATGTCTTATTCTTATTGATTCCTAACCTTGATTATGTACATATTAGCATTTCTATGAAGAAAGCAATTTATTGTCAGAAATAACATATCTTCCTAATGATGAATGCTAAATATTTGTCTTTATACTCTAACGTGATCCCTTCTCAGAAATCCCTACTTAGAGATTTTTTTTCTCTATAGCATACACTTTCAGGAGGACCATGATTAGTACTCATGATTAGTACTTATGTTTTCCCCTTGGAAAGCTAATACATCATGGTTTGTTGCTACATGGTTGATCTCATGAATTAAATACCCAGATTAAGACAATATATATATGGATACATTTATTTATTCATTAATTTTCATGATTTGATAGCTACAATGCACCTGTTACTGTGCCAGGTTTTTTTTTGTATAAGGATATAATAATCAAAACAGACATAGGCCCTGTCTTATGCAACTTACTGTCCAATAGAGGGTGACGGGAAGCACATCAATAAACAAATACACACTTAGAGACTGGAATAAGTTCTATGATGTGGAGGATGACTATGCTATGATTAAAGAAAAGAGAGCAAATGCCTGATTTGCATTGCAAGTTTGGAAGGGGTGAGACAGAGAATAGGTTTTGTGCTAAATCTAAGAAGATTGGTTAGGATGTTTTGAAGCTTAATTTAGATTTAACCCAGCATTCTACCAACTGATTATATATATATATATATATATATATATATATATATATATATA
>NW_016814736.1:203552-208783 GCF_001698545.2 Rhinopithecus bieti | reverse complement strand
GAGAGAGAGAGAGAGAGAGAGAGAGAGAGAGAGAGAGAGAGAGAGATTCTTCTTTAACAATACTAAAAGGAGATTCTCACACTTTAGTTAGCATTAACCTACTATGGCCTGAAATATTTAAAACATATCCAGATGTACAACTACTTGTCAGACAGAAAGTGATTGTAAGTCTTTACTCTTGACTCTTAGAACTGGAATATTTTAATAAATAAAATTACTTTTGAACTATTTATAACAAACAAAATCAGTGCCATTTTGACTGCCCTTATAGAAATTCATTATAATCTATACATTTATGGAGACAATCAGAAAAGTTCCCACTATTGTCTCTTCTTTTCATCAACATATGTGCCTCTTTTAAGAAGATAAACCATATTGAGAAAGGAACAAAAAAGAATTATCTTCAAAATATAATCTGAATGGCAATTATGCTAGTTCTTCCCAGTGTCAAAGAAAAGAAACTTGGCTAAGAGAATCCCAAATGTGATGAGTTACAATGGAGGGTCACCACTGACTCATTGTTTGGATTGGAATAAAGATAATAAAAAGCATCAAAACTGGATTCCTCACAGAGTTTAACTATGGGCAAAAATCTCTGGGATTACCTCCCTCTTCTTAAGTAAGCTAGGATAGTTTATGTTTAAGACCTATTAGTGCACCACCTTCAAACAGAGAGTATGAACTCTGTATTTTCTGAATATTTCTGCTTTATGATGAGAACAATGGGACAGAGTAAACTCTAGACTGGTCCAATTTCCTTGTGGAAAGAAACTTCTGCATTAATAGGACCCAAAAAAAGATCAAAGAAATGTCTAGCACAGAAAAAATGAAAAGTGTACTTAGTTTTGACAGGTTCTTAAATAGAAACAAAACTCAGGTTAAAAATGAGCATTTAATATATTATAGTAACTGTCAAGCACTAGCACATATTACAATAATCTGGCTGAATGCTCTTAAAGCATCAGATGTTTTAACAACGTCCCATGGAACATAGTTGAATGAAAAGAAACATAATTTTGTGATCATAGATCCAGACTAAATAAACATTGATAATTATAATTGATATCTCAGTTGCCTTTCCACATTATACTGCATTAGATATATAAAAAAAAAGAGTAGGGAGTAGGATTAAAATTGCATCCCAAATCCAAAGTTTGATCCTGTACTTTAATCATTAACTGTGCCAGAATCATAACATTTGGTCAATGAATCACAACTGAATAAAATTTGAATGAATTAGGTTTTAGTTAGAAATGCTTTGTCAGCAGAAGTAATATGCACTCTCGAGCTTTTTTTTTTTGTTTTTTTTGCCCCCTAGTGTCGTGAGTTATATAAATGATTAATTGGTGCTAATTGATTTATTAACTTTGGAGCCCTGCAGATAGTGGAGTACTTCATAGCAGAATGATTGCTTTAGCAAACAGAAAGAGAAACAGATAATAACAGACAGACATTTATCTTAAAATGTCATTCATACTCTGCAGAAAGAGTGAATGAACAAAGAAAGCAAATTTTAAGTAGAAAGTATTGAAATGACCTCAGTATTTGGTAATGTATGATATTTTGGTCAGGTGTCTTCACTAAAATCATGGATTATAAGAAGAATATTCTATAGATCTATCTATCTATCTATCTATCTATCTATCTATCTATCTATCTAGAACATTTCCTTTATCCATTCTATCAATGATGGGCATTTAGGTTGATTCCATGTCTTTACTATTATAAATAGTGCTGTGATGAACATTTCTTTTGATTTTTATTGTCTGTATTAGGACATCATAACAGGGCCCTCCTAATACCATTAACAATGCATCATGCCCCCCAGTAATGGTTTTGTAGCTGAAGTCTAAATAGTTTAAGTGCCCTATCTTATTCATTTGTACATATTCAATATCTATAATAACTACTATTTTCTGGACACTAAGAGAATTGTTGAAAATACAGTGATAAACTTCAATGACCCTATATATACTGATTTGTACACTGTCTTATCTCCTGTTTCAGTTACCTTGTTTAAACCTTGTGGCTATATGACACTAATCAAAGTAACCAAATTTGTAATAAATAGCATCACAAAAAAAAGAAGAATATTCTATAGATGTATCACAAAAGCAAAATTAAAGAGTAAGTAAGACTGGCTTTCACAGTTTCAAAGCACCTCCCTTACATGCTTGTATTCCAACCACTTCCTTTTAAATCCAAGTTTTACTTTATACATGTTCAACTAATGTATGTCACAAAAAAAGATAACATAAATAGGATTTCCTAAAGGCCTTTCTCAAATACATATCTTATGCTTAGGAGGACTGTGTGTGCATGTATCTGTGTATATATATAGAACATATTAGAGAATTTGCAGAAGAAAATCTTATTCTAATTGTGTGAAAATCATAAAAAAACAGTATATTAAAATCTATTGTTATTATCTGTCCCTGGTTTCATTAATATCAAACTAAATTCCAGTTTCTCTGCATCACATTGAAGGACCTCTAATCTGATCCTACCCCTATGACAACTTACATTTTCTTTATGCTACAGCAATTTGAACTCAATTTTGCTTCCAGACATTAAAGCCAATGTTGTCACACACTGATCTCTCTCCCTGGGAGTTAGCTCAGAGTTAAAGTCAGGTCTGCAAAAAGACATTATAACAAAACTATTATGAAATTAGATTTTTCAAGTAAGCCTACTACATACCTTCTAGGATTATGTGAAGTAGGCAATTTCTCTACCTTTGTAAACAAAATGTGGCATCATTTTCATACGTGCCTAACGCTTTTCTCCATGAAGCATTTAACCCGTTAGCAGTATTTTAAAAAATAAATATAGGGAAAAATACGTATATGGAAAATGAGTATTTCAGACAGAGCAGGACATAATGAGAAATGATAAATAAAGCAAAATGCTCAATAATGGTGAAGAAAAATATTCAACAAGCAGAGCCAGCGCTGAGACAAGACAATATCTGAAAAATTGGAGAATCATAGTCCTGAACATTGATGAAAGAGAAATCCATTAGTGGCAAATATGTTTGTTCACTTTCTTTAATGTTTCTCTAATTCTTTTCCCAGTTCCCTCCTTGCATTTTCTACTCACAGTCTGTCTTAGGCAGTGATTGTGAGAGAGAGGCTGACCAAGTCCCACTGTTCTGTCATTTCTTCTGTAGTACATTCCCCTTAAGCCTCATTCATAACTTAGAGAGAGGAAGTGGAAATAGTAGTGACTGGAATTTTGGTCCTATAAGTTGATTTGGAATGAATTTAAATGAGATGACGTTCAAGGACAGAACATTCATATATGCCTCAGTGTCCTAGCACACTATTCTCATTTTAAAAAATTGCTATTCAATATCTCATAATTAAGTGAATCATTTCACCTCATTAGAACTGTACTATTGGTTGCTTCTGCCACAGACACTGTGTCAAGGGATCTAAAAGAGTTAATGGACTAAATTATAAACAATGATGCTCTTGCTCAGTAAAAATTTCTATGGTTTTCAAAAGACTTCAGGGAAAGGTTTGTCTTTACCTAAACTTCCTCTAAGAAATGTGAGCTCTGAATTAGAAGAAAAATAACTTTTTCAACTACATGCCTCAGAGTCAATATAACGGAATATTTGTAAAGAAAAACACTTATTTATAAAGGAAAGCTCTTGCAGTCAGCATGTTTTACCAAAACTTACATTCTCATGAGGATATGTCATTCCTATAATTAGACCATTCATTTTCACCTTAGTCACATTTTACCACCTTTAGATAACCAGTGCAAGAGGCTAGCAGCTGATTATGACTTGAATTACAATGTGTAGGCAATAAAAACTGTTTTATTAAAAAATATTTTAATACATTATTTTCTGTAGTGAAATACAACATTTAACTTCTTTATCATCTATCAGAAAATGATAAAACTGGCCAGCTCAATTTCTGAAACACTTCCAGTATCCACAAAAATTATTTTGAGGGCTAGACTCTTATTCTATATCAAGCATCCATTCAACATCTTAGTTTAAGGTAAATTAAACTCAGACTCATTCAGGAGATAAATGAATGGGAAGATCAATTCAACCTTTCACTGCCCTTAGGCCTCACCTGACCTCAAGTTTTTCAAAGAGGCTGGACACAGAAAGAATATAATAAGATAGCCTTATTTTCTCTTTATTTAAATATAAAAATAACATTTTCACTTTTATCTAATGCTTCATGCCCCAATGCCTCTAAGGCCTAAGATTAAAGATATTTTGTTGGGATCAAAATTAATATATTACAATATAATGATGTGGGCTTATAATAAGAGCCAAGATCATTGAATCCTTACCTATCCAGAGAGATTAGGTAGGACCTCAATTAAAATAAGATTGTTATCTCCTATGGCTCATTTACCTTTGATTACTGTTATCAGGCTCTTGATTTAGAGCTAAATAGCCAATCTAAATGTGCTACCTGACAAAATGAGAACCACTACCAATGTATATATTTATCTAATATATATAATAGATTCTTATTTGTGAATTAAGAAAATCAACTAAGTATTCTTTTTTGTAAAAAAAAAAAAAGCTTGATATTTTAAGTGAATTAGCATGGATTAGTTTATTCACTAAACACAATTAAAACTTACTATACAGGATCTCTGACATATAAAGGATTATAAATCATGCTGCTATAAAGACACATGCACACATACGTTTATTGTGGCACTGTTCACAATAGTAAAGACTTGGAATCAACCCAAATGTCCATCAATGATAGACTGGATTAAGAAAATGTGGCACATATACACCATGGAACACTATGCAGCCATAAAAAAGGATGAGTTCATGTCCTTTACAGGGACATGGATGAAGCTGGAAACTATCATTCTCCGCAAACTAAAACTATCCCAAGGACAAAAAAAAAACAAACACCGCATGTTCTCACTCATAGATGGGAACTGAACAATGACAACACTTGGAAACAGGAAGGGGAACATCACACATGGGGCCTGTTGTGGGATGGGGGGAGGGGGGAGGGATAGCATTAGGAGATATAACTAATGTAAACGATGAGTTAATGGGTGCAGCAAAACAACATGGCACATGTATACATATGTAACAAACCTGCATGTTGTGCACATGTACCCTAGAACTTAAAGTATAATAATTAAAAAAAAAGAATTTACCAAAAATGTTAAAGGTATAATTGAGTAGAGGATTTTTCTTTGCATTTTTTTTTTTAACATTTTCCACATCGTCT
>NW_016814736.1:198701-201960 GCF_001698545.2 Rhinopithecus bieti | reverse complement strand
GGCTCACTGCAATCTCCACCTCCCAGGTTCAAGCAATTCTCCTGCCTCAGTCTCCCTAGCAGCTGGGATTACAGGTATGTGCCACCATGCCTGACTAATTTTTGCATTTCTAGTAGAGATGGGGTTTTACCATGTTGGCAAGGCTGGTCGCGAACTTCTGACCTCAGGTGATCCGCCCGCCTCAGCCTCCCAAAGTGTTGGGATTACAGGCATCAGCCACCACGCCCAGCCACACAATTTGTTTTCCTAAAAAATTACACCAAATGGCAACACCCATTCACAGAAATATTTAAGTATAGAAACACATATCTAGGGAACTAAAAACAAGCATTGTCCTATTTCCCTCTGGAGCTAATGATGGTGCAGACTGAGGCATCATATCCACTCTCTTGATTTGACTGTAACCCTGGAAAACCCTTGGTTGAGTTTTTGATGGTTGGCCTAAGGATGATCCTTGCTATTCCCCACGCAATGGGAATCCTCTCTTGGGACTGGTAATCAGTAAACCTGCTTTGCACTGACAAAAAATAAGTTTCTACTGTTTCACTGCTATGGCAATTGTCTATGTAAATGTACCATTAAGGTTTCCTAAGCCTAGTCTGGCTCGGGTGTTGATTCCTGTGTGAATAGCAATTATGCTGACCTATGCATCATTGTACTTCTCCTGCCCCCAAAAAGGATAATTAACATACTAACACAAACATGGAAATGAAAGACAAGACCACATTTTACAATTTCCTTTCCCTTGCTAAAGTTTAATTCAGCAACTTATTGAAATTTAAATTTACATGAGAAGATTCTTCTGTACAAATGCAATAATTATATAACCTTTTATTATATGTGTGCTTTCTCCAGAAAGAAAACAGAAATCACATCTGGTTTCTATGGAAGGGGTTCCTTCAAAATGATGTCCAAATGCAATTATAGATATAAGTATTTATTCCAGTCATTTTTTAAATCCTTCCCTGTTTTTTGTGTTGATAACAGTTCAATTTCCAAATATTGCTTTTTGGTCATCAACTATTGAGTTTTAGAGTAGATATTAACTTTTATTTTAAAATATGCTTTATTCAATTCTGTTGGTAATAATTCCATTGCATCTTGACAGCTGTCTTTCTACCTGATTTCCCCTTTTAAGAGTACACAGGTCAATCTTCAAAATCCTCGCATTCAAAATTCTCCAAAATTAAAGATCTTAGGGATTTTATGCTTTATTATACCATTTTAAAATCACAAAACTATGTACCTTCTGAAATCAAATAAAAACCCAATAAACTAATGAAATAAAAGAAATCAGATAATGAAAATAAATAATTTATAATAGTAACTCATACCAATATTTGCTGATGCTGTTATATTGAGTTACCAGAGAGAAACGAAGGTACTGTGCTGTCAACAAGTATCTTCACATCTAAAGATTGTCTGAACTAAAATTATGAAAATTATGTGCAATCACAAATTAATCATGAACCAAAATTATTTTGAAAAAAGCCTTTTTTAAAAAAATGCATATTATCATTAGAATGTAACTATGTTGAAATGGCAATAATTTACTAAAATCTGTAGTGCAATTGTTCACATCAAAATAGTAAACAAAATGAAATCCAAGTTAACCAAGACATGAGAAGACAGCAAATTCCAGTACATGCGTAGAACTGCCTCACTGAAGCTGTATCCTGGATGACTGGCAAAACTCTTTCCCAGGCACTTTTCACTAAGATAGTTTTGGAGAAAGATATAGTAGATCTGCTCTTCTAATGTGTTCACAATACAATTTCATTTCTCAAGATCTTATACTTCTTTTCTTCAATTGTTTAATTAAGCACAAAATATTATAAATATAACTAAACAATAAAATCTCAAAGAATGAATCTTACGTTCAAAACTTTGTCCTTTTCCCTAAAACTACATTCAATTTCCCAGATAGTTCCAGATGGCCTGCTGTATTCTCCATTCAAGTACAGGAGTCTCCAAAGCTCAAGACTCATTCTAGATAAAGTTAGGTTGAGGGGTACTGTTAACAGTCCTTACATACAATCCTAATAGTCTGAAGTCAAAGTAGAAAATAAGCTTTGTAGTCAAAATACAAGGAGGATGGTATGACTGTGAGAGCAAACTAGTTAACGAAACTGTAAACTTGAAAGAGTCAGTCCCTCAACATGAATCCTGAGTGGATTACAGTGTCTAACTTTAAAATAGAGCCCAAAGGCCATTTGCTACTTAGAGCTCACACATGTACTCAGTTCCAGAAAACCCACGTCTACTTAACTTGGGACTTTCATAGCTGACTGTCCTTTTTCAGTATCACCTGAACCACTGAATAGACTGTTACCTGCATCAAAATAATCGGAACTCAGCTATGTCAGTCAATCAACACTAAGCAAGTTTGAATCCTTCATTTGCATAAATAGACTTGATTGGGAAATTGAATAGAAACTTTATCTATAAGAACCAAACCCTCTTTGTTCTCTGGAATGCCCCTTTGCTTTATGCAGTCTTCCAGTTTGCAAACTGTTGACTGGAATAAAGTCTCTTTCCTCCAAATTCTTTTTCAGAGAACTTTTGATCACAAAGCCGTGTTCTGCTTATTGACTAACTTTGAATTAGGCACAAACAGTGAAAAAAAAAAAAAAAAAAAAAAAAAAAACAACTCTAATAAATGTGCATAAAAACCCACTATCATCTTCTGATATTTCAGTCATCATCTTAACATTCTAAAAACTATTTATATATTAAGGACACTCAGTAATGGAGCCACCAAGTGGCTCGGGAGACCCGTTCAGGACGGAGACGTCCGCCTGAAGGTAATCTCCACTTAGGCTTCAAGAGCCTCTCGTCTGTCTCTGCTGGTTCCAAAGGACGCTTTGAAGCCAGGCAGGGATCCATTCCCATGTCCATTGGGTCCATTGTGTCGGTAAAGAGGAAACAAATGGGAAACCCCCAGTCCAAATTTCCAAAGAGCACCCCCTTAGGGTGCCTCCTAGCCAATTTAAAAACCTTACAGCTTGAACAAGACCTTAGGAGGAAGCGGTTAATTTTCCTTTCCACTGTGGCGTGATCGACCTCAGCAATTTCTGCCAGCGGCTAGGCAAGTGGTCTGAAATTAATTACGTACAAGGCTTTTGGGCCTTACGCTCTCGTCCCGACCTGTGTAGCCGATGCTCTTTGGCCCAAGTTATGCTAGCCAAGGACGCCGGCCCACAGGAACCCGAAAAAGAGGAGTCTTCATTCCTTTCTGTTCAGCCGGAGGATCTAGGCT
>NW_016814736.1:193918-195374 GCF_001698545.2 Rhinopithecus bieti | reverse complement strand
AAAAATAATCCCTGGAATATGTCATTTTAAAAATCAAATAATGAAAAAATTTATTATTTTATGGGAGGAAAATTGTTTTCTCAGTGATTAAAAGAAAGGAATTTTCTATAATTAAAAAGAGCCTGTTATATACCATAAACATTAGAAAAAAAAAGTTTTTTTCTTTCTTCAGACACAATATAAAAATTACCATGGGAAGCAAAACGATGTCATTTTTCAATAAGTCAAGATTATACTCTCATTTAACACTTCAGACTATGTGATAAATTCAACCTTCTAAAATGGATTTTAAGAAAGCAAATTATGGATATGGGCTCCACAATTTACCATAATCAGTGATGTGACTGATGCCCTCACTGAAGTGATTAACGTTTTGGAGTCATTATTTAGATATATGAAAAAATAGAACTTTTTTTTTTTTTTTTTGAGATGGCTAGTCGCTGGTTCTTTTGTACCTGCTCTGGTGGTCTTAGAAAAACAAAACACTTGTAACAGTTTCTCTTCCATTTGTTTTAAGAAGGAGGAAGAGATTTCTCATTTAACATTTATAGAAAGAATAATACACCCTCAGATAGCTAGTTATCTTGTTAGTCCAGACTGTAAATATACAATGCTACAAGGGGAAAATAGGCATATCAGATTTAAAAAAAAAAAAGAAATCAAAGATTAACAAACATGGCTAACGTTATAAGAACCTAGATGTTAGTTTCATGCAGATCTGAGCTTAAATTCTGATTTCACCATTGGCTCATGGATTAGATGAAGCAAGTCTCTTAGCTAAGCTTTAAATAAGTTAAATTATCTCATTTATATAAATTATCTAACTTAACTGAGGTCATACCTAACACATAAGAACTAATTTTTTTTATTTGTATGAATTCAACATTATTTTATTCATTAGTAACAGCTGATGAATTACAGGCCTTTTAGCCTCTCCCTCTCAAAAAATAATTTCTCCTACATTTCCATTTCATTTTCCACATGAATAGAAACTTAATGGATAGTGTTAGATAAGCATCCAATATTTCAAAAATAATCCCTGGAATATGTCATTTTAAAAATCAAATAATGAAAAAATTTATTATTTTATGGGAGGAAAATTGTTTTCTCAGTGATTAAAAGAAAGGAATTTTCTATAATTAAAAAGAGCCTGTTATATACCATAAACATTAGAAAAAAAAAGTTTTTTTCTTTCTTCAGACACAATATAAAAATTACCATGGGAAGCAAAACGATGTCATTTTTCAATAAGTCAAGATTATACTCTCATTTAACACTTCAGACTATGTGATAAATTCAACCTTCTAAAATGGATTTTTAAGAAAGCAAATTATGGATATGGGCTCCACAATTTACCATAATCAGTGATGTGACTGATGCCCTCACTGAAGTGATTAACGTTTTTGGAGTCATTATTTAGATATATGAAAAAATAGAACTTTTTTTTTTTTTTTTT
>NW_016814736.1:186583-191099 GCF_001698545.2 Rhinopithecus bieti | reverse complement strand
AATATACCCGGTTAGATCCGGCCTCCCCCACAGGGGCCACCATTTTGGCATCTTATTTCATTTCTCAATCAGCTCCCGACATTCGTAAAAAACTTCAAAAGGTAGAGGATGGTCCTCAGACACCAATACAAGACCTAGTTAAATTAGCCTTTAAGGTCTATAACTCCAGAGAGGAGATGGCAGGCTCACCTCAAACAGAAGTTACAGCTCCTAGCAGCGGCTTTACAGCCCAGTCGTAACCCCAGGCCAGAGAGCACACACCCCGCAGACTCCAAGGCTACAAAAGGAGCCTGCTATAAGTGCGGCAAGGCAGGACACTATGCCAACATGTGTCCGCAAGGTCCCCGAGCCCCAAAGCAGCCTTGCTATAAGTGCAAGGCATCAGGACATTGGGCCAGTGAATGTCCTAACCCTCGTCCACCAGAAACCCCCTGCCCTGCTTGCCAACAGGGAGGACACTGGAAGTCTGATTGCCCCACCCTGAGAACAGGTGCCGCGTCTCCACATGACCCCCTTTCCCAGGATCCTGGGAGCTCCTTCCAGCTCCTACATCTGGACGACGACAACTGAAGGTGCTGAGACTCGGGGATCCCCATCACCCTCGCCAAGCCGCGGGTAACTCTCCTGGTAGTGGGTAAGACAATTAATTTTTTAATCAACAGCAAGGCTACCTATTCTGTTTTGCCGTCCTTCTCTAGACCTAGCCTTCCATCCAATATCTCTGTAGTAGGAGTAAGTAAGTGGAAAGCCACCCACTCCACAAAAAACTCCACTCCTTAATTGCTGCCTGGCCAACAACTACTTTGCGCACTCGTTCCTCATTATACCCTCATGCCCTACCCCCTTACTAGGCCGAGAAATCAGTTCAACTTTCCTCCACTCACCTCAAACTTACTAAATTTTCTTAACTATCTCATACTCCCCAACTTTGCCAGGACCATCCTTCTGGGTTTTGCCCATATTCCAACAAATGCTTCCATTCCTCATTCCTATACTAATACTGTGCCTTATTTTATTCTTCATCCTTACGTCCAAATACCAACCATAGGCCCTGACCTTAACGATGCCCCTGAACAGCAGGAAGTAGCCAGACAGACCACGGCGCCCCTTATCACTATTATCAATAAAAGCTTGGACTGTTTGGATGAACAGAGGCAGGATGGTGCACTTCCGGGTTCTTCATCACCAACTTTTCCCACGCGTGTGAAAATGCAGCCGGCGCCCAGGAAGGTGCAGACCAACCGGGCATGCGCCAGGTGACATCAATCGGAAGAGACCAAGATTTACCTGGTCGCACCTGTGGAACGCCCCCGACACGCTCGTGCCCCGCCTATTGCCCTCCCACTCCTAGAAAAGCCTCTCCCGGCCAGGGCGCAGCGCGGACTTCCCAGCCCCCACTCCTGTCTGGATGTCAGGACTGCATCAGGAACCCCGCCCAAGAGCTCTACGGGGCGACTCTGTCAGCCTCCTTTGCCGGAAGCCGACAGACCTCTCCCCCCACACCATAGGTGACCAAAAAATAAATTTGCAGTTTTGCTCCTACCCTTGCCTACTCGCTGGTTCTTTTGTGCCCGCTCTGGTGGTCTTAGAAAAACAAATCAGTTTTAATGTCAATGATTGTTCACCACAGCCTTTGGTCTTACTCATAATAATTCATTTACTCTGCTCTTTAGGACTGCTGACCTAAAGTCATGTAAAAGGTCACCTACCCTAAAGAGCTTGATTCTGTACCAACCAGCAGTTTTGCGAATTTAGCTTTCCTTGAACTAGGCCACTTTTACAGAACAGCCCTCACCTCAAGGACTAATTCTTACTGTATTTCTTTCTTCAACACCAATGGGGAGAATTCTTTTAACAATTGCCCTGATAAATAGATTCATGTAATCTTATTGCTGTGTTGTCATAACCTTCTTTTGTCATACTTGGAAATATCAAAAAGAAAAAAAACTAATAAATTAAGAAAATTATGTTAATAAAGTTTATTTACATAAACAAAGAACATACATTCAGTTGGTTGTATATGAAGATGGTACCCTGCAATTCCCCATAAAGTGAAATTTATAATCATTCCATTGACAAGTAGGCTTGACAGAAGGAGAGGCACCATCTTACTATGTGTTTTCCCTTAGTACTACAATATACCTTCCTTATTCCTTGCTGTAATCCCTCAGGATTACTCTCCTTCTCAGCTGCTCTGAGATGTGGATACAGTTTATTTGCTCAGGGTCACTGAGTTGTAAAACAAATTACTTATTCTGAAACCATTCTTATGCTAGAATGCTCTCAGTTTCACCATGGATGAGGAACCAAAGACTGATCACCATCTATTTCTCTTTCTCTCTCTCTTTTTCTCTGTGCCACTTTGTCTTGAAATTTGTTATTGCGAGAAAAGAAAAACATACAAACACACACACACACACACACACACACACACACAAAACCAACTAGTTACTCTCCGCATTCAGTGGAGGATGTCTTTCCCATCAATTAAGACTCCTCTTCCACAGCCCCTTGCTGAATGCCAGGCATATGCCACATGCGTCTATTTATGGGCACTGTTTAGGGGGCGCTACTCATCTTTAAAACATTTTATTTTCCAAAGGTCTGCTTGTGTCCCTAGCCAGATCAGCTTCTTATTATAGAACATAGCCAGGGAATCCTAACTATGCTTGCAGAATGCACTACACTTGGACACTTCAAAACATTAAATCAGTTCCATGCTTATGTGGTCCTCCACTTAGCATTCTGTTTGGCAACTCCTATTTTCCCAGCCTATCACCTTTCATCACTTCTTTGAGATAAATGCTGTCTACATTCAGCCTCTGAAAGGTCACAGGGAGACAAAAGGTGGTGATCTCCTAAAAGAGTAATTTATTCATTTCTACCAGCATTTAGTGATTGCTTCCTGTTAATGGAATGAATTGACTGATCTTCCATGGTACACCCCAGCCTTTAGAATCAGAGTATAGTGCCCAAAGCATGGCCCTGCAACTTTTTATAGCTATACGTAATGACAGTCAGAAAGTAGACACAGGAAAAATCATATGACTCATGTATTATATAGATCCTAAGAATATTCAAAAAGAATAATATTTACCCTCCTAATTATTTAAAGAGACAGTCAAAATAGCAACACAATTTTAAAGTGGCTATTGATATTTTAATATTTTTATAATATCTGAAAATAGTTTAAAACATAGTCATTTTCCCATGACAAATTCATCTATATCATTCTCTTGCTTCACTGATTATAAAAATGAAATAAATCCTTACCAATGATTGCTAAAGGATGAAGGCTAACAATCATATGACTCTGTAGCTTTTCTTTCAAATATAGATGTTTTTAGCGGAGATATGATCGAGTCTTTTGTGAATCCAAAACAGGCAAGGGGACTTAATTTTAGCTATTTTGCATGTTAGCAAATATAATTTTAATTATTTTATTTTTAGGAGCAATTTGTGATATTAGCTTGTTTCCATGATTTGAAAGAAACATAATTTGAAAACATCAACACCATTTATTTTCTTAAAATAATAGTAATTAAAAAATAGAGACTGAAAGTAAAACTATGTTTTTACTTTCATATAGAAAAAAATAATTTGCCAGGTGCGGTGGCTCATGCCTGTAATCCCAGCATTTTGGGAGGCCTATTCAGGTGGATCACCTGAGGTCAGGAGTTCGAGACCAGTCTAGCCAAAGTGGTGAAAGTTGGTCTCTACAAAAAATACAACAACAACAACAAAATTAGCTGGGCATGGCGGCATGCGCCTGTAGTCCCAGCTACTAGGGAGGCTGATTTTTCAGATATTATGAAAACATTAAAATATCAAGGAGAATTGCTTGAACCCAGGAGGAGAAGGTTGCAGTGAGCTGAGATGGTGCCACTGCATTCCAGCCTGGGCGACACAGCCAGACTCCGCCTCCAAAAATGAAGAAAGAAAGAAAAAAAAAACATTAAATTCAGGGATTAAAAGACCTATTTTAACAAGCCAAACTACATTTGGTATACAAAAAGTAATGTTGAACTTTGTATTAAGTGTTAGGGATTGAATAACAATGTAAAATCATGGCTGCAGCACACCAACATGGCATATGTATACATGTGTAACAAACCTGCATGTTGTGCACATGTACCCTAGAACATGAAGTATAATTAAAAAAATTAAAAAATAAAGAAGAGGAATTAGGTTCAGAAATATAAAAAAAAAAAAACACTTCTTTAACATTTAAATTTACATTAAGAATGATTTAGATATTTGAAATGAAAACCATCATAATTTTCATTTGTAATTTTCCAAAAGCTTTACATAGTTAGGTAACCTCATGATTATGAAGAAGTTCTCTCAATTTCTTTGAAAGACTGATGCTGATTCAGCAATAAAATATGTAATGTATTATTATATTTGCTTTTTATCCCTTGTCTTGGTTGTCCTATTAAATATTTGTATCACTTTGATGAGTTATTTGACATCTATGAACCTCAATTTATAAAAAAAAAAAAAAAAAAAAAAAAAA
>NW_016814736.1:153476-185854 GCF_001698545.2 Rhinopithecus bieti | reverse complement strand
ACATAAAGATTATTACTTATAAATACTCCTTTTAAGTGCTATTCCCTAGCTCTGTCCCTATCTGTCCCTATCTCCCAGCAAATATCCAACTGATATAAACTTCTACCATCCTTGTAAGCTAAAATAATGATTCTAATCCAAAAAACTTGCCATTGTATTGTTTTCTGTTTATTTTTTAATTATTTAAAAAAATTCTAGTGACAGGCACCAGCTTTCACATCACTGTAAAGTTGTCATGTAGAACAAAATGATATTTTTTCTCACCAACATCAGAAAGGACTTTGGAGGAAACTTGCTACACATCATTTCACATAAGTTATAGTTTCCAAAAATCTATGAAGGACATTAAATAAGGACTTACTATACACAAAAAAGACAACTTCTTTTGGAGCAATTGAATCGATTTACATAGCAGAGAATTACATAAACAATCAGAAGGGAAGGCACAGACAGTATGACAGAGCGTCCAATATATTCTTAAGTGAATATACGGCAGAGGTAAGAAGGCTACAAGTACCAGACTCCCTTTTATATGGGAATAGCTACTCTACTAAGACTGGCAAACGGGGAGTGTTCATAAAAGGAAAGCAGTGTGTCCTTCCTCCATGCTGCTATTTAGAAGGATGATTTGAGATCTTGTGGCCATCTTGGATCATGAGGGCAAAGACCCCAACAGAGCAACAAGCTGGAAGGAGCTGGGGTCCTTGCTGACATGGCTAATTTATCCACTTGGCACAGCAGCACAGAGTCAATGGCCAATGGTCCACAATACATTTTTTGGCCCACAAAGATATAGATATCTCTTTAATTAGAACTAAAAAATGAATTTTTAGCTTGAAGTAGATATGTAATATTGACATTTTAATCTTTATATCAACACAGTCACAAAACAATATGTTATATAATATAGATGTGGTATATGTATATATATTTAACAGAGTAAGGGTTGATGAAGTTTAAAGTACCTGAAGCCCATAAGGTTAGAATGCAGCTCTCTTTGCTCACTTGCTGACCATGGAGAACCAGCCAGTCCTGGATTTCCTGCCTGTTATATACCTCGTGTGTGAGAGAAATAAATTTATATCTTCTTTAAGGCATTGTAATTTGGGATTTTCTCATGCATACCAAAAAACCTGAATCTCAACTGATTAAGGTGGCAAGGGTTACAGGTAGGTTCTTACAGGAACTTATGAAATGCAGCCAAGCCAATATAGAACCAAAGCCAATATGGCAAAACATGCCAAACATTGCATAGGCACTATCTTCTTTAGTCCTGCCAGGCTGGTAACTGTGGCTTCATCTTCCAAATATATAAATGGGCAGCATCACAATTTAAATCCTCAGTACACTCTGCTCTTTCCTTTTACTTCTTTAAGGCATAAGAGTTAGCCATCCGGTAACTCTGCCTCCTTTGCACCCCAACTTTTAAGGTTCCAAAGCAACTTTGGTCTTGTGAATGTGGAATTCAGAGCCCTGGGATTAAGCTACCTGGGTGCCATTACTAAAATTCTCTTCATCCATAAAATAGGTTATTACAAATTGCTACATAAGATGTTGTGAGGAGTTATGAGCATGTATAACAATTAAAATTAAAATATTATAAAAATGCCAGATATTATGTCTCCCTCACACATTGCCCACTACCTGTCAAGGCCGTCTTTGAGAATTAACTTAATGTTATGTCACTTGAGTAAAATAATATATAGGGGAAATGTATACATTATTAAACTTGCAAGTCTATGCTCCTTCGAGAAAAAGGTAGACATAGAAGAAACACTGTAGTGATTACTGGAATAAGCTAATGATAGTGTGTTATCAAATAAGCCTACTTTCAAGGATAAGTATTCAGAAAAATGCAAAATATCTATGAGCAATGTGTTTAAAATATTTATTAAAATATGCATACAATATATACTACAGAATATATGTACATATTATGTATATATAACATATAAAATATGTTATATGTAACCCTATTTTTAAGGATAAGTATTCAGAAAAATGTAAGATGTCTGTGAGTAATAAATGTATTTATTAAAATATGCATATAATATATGCTACATAATACATATATACTATATATTATATATACTATATACACTACATAATATATACTATACCACATACACAATATATACCATATATTATATATACTGTATATATCATGTAGTACATATTATATACTCTTTTTAGATACAAATTTCAAGGTGAATGTATCAGTCTATGAATAAGTTAATTCTAGAACAGTTATGACTGTACTATACTTCACAGTGCCATCTTCTGATTACCAGTGGAAGAACAGTTCCAGCCAAACAACTTCCTAAGAAAAATCTGGGTGTTATTATTATATGCTAAGGCTCTCAGGACAGACCAAATGTGAATGCTGAGTTTGTTGCTTTTCACATCTCTAAAACCAAAGGTGATACTGTTTCCTATATGGAATGTCTTGAGAGTCAGCATGCAAACAGGGGGCAAGAACCTACCGTGCACTGTACCCTGAACTCATCACACACATCACGTGTGTATGACACAAGTTTTTTGTCCCATCAGTCTACATGTAGTCCCAATAGCTCCTTAGTTTCTGAGTTACTTCCCAAATGTCTGGCCATCAAAAATTTTATTGCCAACATTTATTGTCTCAGGATTCTGACGTGGAATTTAAATTTAAAATAAATTTAAAGTAAATTTAGACAAATTTGTAGTACAATTCTTACACATGGAAAACAAGCAGTAACTTTTAGCTACTGTTATAAATTATTTTTAAAAATTAAATTATGAGTCTGAGGAATTGAGACAGCTACCTGGAATGACATACGTAGAAGATACCAAGCTATAATTAGACCACAGGTCAGCCTGATTCCACATACTTGTTCCTAAGCCCCACAATAACACTTGGAAGACATCTGGAGCCAGGCAGTAGAAAACTGTAGTTCACTGGTATTTTTTTAGAAAACAACCTCCACACATAAAGATATTAACATGCTAATATATGATTATTTTCTTTTACAACAAAACAAAATAAACATTTTAGTTAGAACTTGAAAGAAAGGATCTTCTGTCACCTTTAGTTGTGAGCTTACCTGAGAAAAAGTAACATTTTGCCTTCCTTCTTTAACTGTATATAAAATGTTGGCTACTTATTTATTTGTGGAAGGGCATGCAACTAGAACCCATAAATGAAGCCAACACCAAAATTTAAGGCCATTCCAGAACTTCACTTTACATCCTAGGAGGCACTGTAGTACAGTGATTAAGAATGAATGTTCTAGGGCCATTAGACTCCACTGCTTACCATTTATAATGTTGGCCAAGTAATCTAATCTCATACGCCTTAGTTTCTACAGCTATAAAATTAGGGCAACATCAATCATCACCTCAAGGTTTATTGTAAAGATTAACCTGGTTGATGGTATTATATAATTGCTAAGCATTATTCATTTATATTATTATAAATATTATATTATTATTTATATTACCTTTTGAGCCTTTTTTCACTCTAGGAGAATTAACTAATGATACAGAGGTTAGGCACTAAGGAAATATGACTGGCATAGCTGCATATTCTATTTAATGCACACATTTCTCTGAAAAAAATTATTTAACATCATGCAAAACCAGCCACCATTTATGGGGAGTAGAGAGAAGATGATCAAAACATTAATTTTTACCAGGTAAATATTACTTCTCCTCATTTTGAAAGTTCAGATTTCCTTTCCTAAGTAGACTAGAACAAGCCATTTTTTTTTTTTTTTTTTTTTTTTTTTGAGATGAGTCTTGCCCAATCCCCAGGCGGAGTGGCAGCTGGCGCGATCCGGCTCCTGCAACTCCGCCTCCCCGGGGTTCACCGCCATTCTCCTGTCTCAGCTCCCCGAAGTAGCGGGACTAACAGGCGCCTTCCACCGCGCGCCGGCTAATTTTTGTATTTTTTAGCAAGAGAGCGGGGTTTCGCCGTCTTAGCCGCCCGGATGGCTCGATCTCCTGACCTTCGGTAATCCGCGCGGCCCGGCTCCCAAAGCTCGCGGGGGGATTACAGGCGTGAGCCACCGCGCCCGGCCCTAGAACAAGCATTTTTATGGCTTCACGTGTAGGTCTTGTTTTTTCGCCTCTTTATTACACAACTTGCAGTGATGAAAGCTAGGGAGGGAGATAAAGTTTGAATTATTTGTAGTTTATCTCAGACATTTCACCTTTTGTTACATATTTTCTAAATACAGTATGCACCCTGATAAATCCATGTAAATATTTTACACAATTTATTTGAGCATTTTCTCAGCCCTTTAAAGAAAGGTATGTGAGGCAGATAATTATTTTCGTTTAAATTGACTGATAAAAGCAGCCTGGTGCACAATGACATCCTCATTTACTAAATGTAGTTATACACACGGGTAAAAGTGTGACTTTTGCCAAAACATCAGCATCTTCCCATTCTCCTGACTTCAGCTACAGTTTGCATGTTGAGTAAATGGCAAAGAGATGAAAGTATACTAGACTTTGTAGTTCTGAAATACTAGAACTGTGGTTTCTAAGCTCTCGTATATATAGGAAGCGCCCCAAGTTCCATATTAAAGTGAAAATTCAATGTCTAGGGTAGGAACTGAAACCTGTCTTTTTAAGGATCCTCACAGGTCATTCTCATTCAATTAGAATGAGGCGCATACTTGGAGAAACTCTAAATTGAGAACATGTATCACCTGGCAAACTTTTGTATTTATAATAAAGGCTTTACTTGGCTGGTCTTCAAACTAATGAATATTTTAGTTGATTTATTTTAAGAAAATGTTTCATGTACTCTGTCTCACCTACTGAAAACATGCAGCCATTTGCCAGTATGGTTTAGCTTCTGCTTTCTTATTTGTAGTACTGATTATTACTTTTCTTCACTATACCTTTATACAGAGATTAGATTCTATATAGGCAGTCCTATAGTTTTATTCATAAAGCCATTCTCAGAATAATAACCTAGCATCTGACCAATTTCTAGCTGGGGGAATATGGGAGTCATTTAATTAGTGCAAAACTTAGATGTCCCTAGTGATGAATATGAATATAATTATGTGAATATAATATTTTGTCATAGGTAAGGATTAAGTGACAAAGAGTAAGCAGCTAGCACTTCTAGAGACGTGATTAGTCCTCAGAAATCTTGGTCTAACCTGTAGGTTATAATTGTATAAAATGGCCAACTGAAATAAAGATATATAGAGAACACAAAAAAGGGATTTGATATATTTCAATATCTTTCTAAACTGTCATGTCAGAAAAGAAAACAAATCCCCTCACTTTTTATGTGAACTTGCATGCAGAAAGAGCTCACATTTTTCTCCGTGGCATCTGAAGGCAAAAGCTACAACAATATAAAGTTGCAGCCCATATCTGTGTCTTCCTAAGATGTTACTCCAATTTTTCACACATTTTCTTGTTTCTTTTATAATTCAGAGACTTTCCCACCTTTTCCTGCCCAATGCTTAGTTTACTGCAAAGGCCAGGAATAAATGACTGCAAGTGTTAAAAAAAGAGAAAATTATATATAAAGTACAAGCGGGAAGGCTAGTGAGTGGGGCTTTTCCTTCCACTCGTATAGTCTCTTTCCAAGCACACTACATTCCAGTAGCTCAATTGTGCTAAGTTTCTCCTTCCTTTCTGCAATCCTAGTCCCTCTTCTGGAACATTCTCTGCAGGTCATGACCAAACTTACCCCATTGTAGGATTACTTAATTTTAGAAGTCCAGGAGCTTCAACTTGTCAATTGTCTTGTTAATGTTATGCTGCCCTTGTTTTATGATTTACACATTTAGTCCTGCCACCTGTAGGTAAACTTGAACAATGAACCCTCTTTAAAATAATGAATATGGAAATATAATTGTAATAATTATTTTATACCTATATTTAATATTTAACCATATTAGCAACATAATTTGGAGCTTCAGGCACCAGATAGAAACCAGGTCAGGTAATACTGACTTTCCTTATTTTTTTTCTCTTAGAAGTGTTATAGGTGTTTAAATTAGTGTTCCCAACTGAAATTGGTTAAGATAATAGAGAACTGGCCTCCACATTAGCCCCAAATTAGCTGCATGTTCTTGAAGGAAAAACACCATTGTATTTGGTTTTTCAGTTTGTCATAAAGGAGGTTAGGTGTGAGCTCCACAATCTCTTCATCAACAATTCTAACTTGCCTATGCCACATGAGGTTTTCTCAATGATCTCTTTTGCTGACATTCATGTACAATCTGGTAGGGTAAAACTTTAATTAGATAATGTAAGACTGTCAACATAGTGAGCTGTATTTCTCTGTGCTGGATGCTACTCTTTATACATTAGTTTATTCAATCCTCTTGACGTTTCTATAAGAGAGGCACTGTTAAATATGGCTAAGAGATATTCATTGACATTTCTAAATGCATATAACAAGTAAGTCTGATTCAGAGTCTCCATTTAAGCTCACAGTCTTTTGGATTTAACCTCATGCAACACGACAAACACCTCTTGTCATCTCCATTCCTCCCCTACACTCCCTGACTCCATTTATCAGCACTCACTGAGTAAGTGATTCTAGATGGTAGCAGTATGTTATGAATCAGAATCTGGTGGCCAGAAACCATCATAACTCTCTGCAGGACAGGCAGGAGGAAGTCAGAAGAAGTCACATCCTCCACAGGGGATATGAGATGAAAGTCCTAGGACCTGATTCAGCCCTTACCGATACCTTAACTCGTTTCTGAGAACTGGTTTGGAAGACAGTGAGTCACTGCACACTTTTAGTCTCATTTATTTTCTAAACAAGAAAGGAAAAAATGAAAAGAGGAAACTGAAGATGAGATGCCAAATGCTTATGACCTTCACTTATTTAATTATCAGCAAGGATTAGAAATTAGAGTAAAGCATTTTCTCTTTAGGTACTCTCTAAAGTGCATTCTGTCACAGAAATGGGTAATGTTTCACATCTTCATGAAAGTCATTCATTGGGTTAGTTCCCTACTTGCCCTGGCCCCAGGAGAATCTTATTAGAAAAAAATTATAATTTTATAATTTTGGCTATATTAGTATAGAACTATGAAATTAAAGGACTTCATTTATTTTGAATTTTAATAAAATTATTAAATTACATGTTGATTGCTTGAGGTGTTCTATATAAAATAAACATATTAAATTATCATATCTATGTATAATAATAACAAACATGTCTTAGAATTTTCTGAGGGACTACAAGGCACAGTTACGTGCCCTGAGACACAATTTGAATACATTTGATTTAATCTTAATGGCCCTAAATGTTAGAAGTTATTATTTTACTTTTTATAGAGGAGACAATTAAGTTTCAGAATGGTTAAAGAACATATGAAAGGTGAAGAGCTTATAACATATGCAGGTAGAATAATCTACAACCATCTGAAACTAAAAATATTATATAGCTATAACTATATCATCCTCACATAAGCTATGATGAAAGTGTAGAGAAATGTAAACCAAAGAAAATGTAATGTCATCTTATATTAAAGCCGGGTATGAACACATTAAGGAACACATCTTTCCAAGATAGTTAGCACGCTGCCCATTGAGAAATAGCACAGTTTCAGCATAGATTTAACAAGTGAGATTTATATGAGCAAATGTCTAAGAACTATAGTTATAGGAAATACTTTCAATGGAAAGATCTCAAAGGCACCAAAAATATCACCTTACAATACAACTGAAAGGTCAGCAGGAACCATGATAGATATATCTTTTGGGAGGTAAATTATGTGCAATGATGAGAACTCATTAATGACTCTGTTTTGAGTTTTGAAAATGACCTAGAATCTTATTTATTCTAGCTTATTCTTCAAAAATCTACTGAATACAGGATATTCAACTTCTTATTACTGTAATTCCCTTTGTCTTATGGCCTGTTGTTTTATGATGATTACATGTGGTGGGGTAATTTATTTTTAAGTTACTTTATACTCCATAATAACTAGAATAGTTCTGGATGCTTTGTAGGTACCAACTAGACACATGTTGCTTAATTACAGAAGAGCTATATCATAGAGAACATTCACATAACAGAACAGAATGAATATAGTGGAAAGTTCTGGGTTCTAGTTTGTTTCCCTTTATGACCTTGGGCAAGTCTCAGTCACCCTGGGTTTCAGTTTTCTCACCTCTAAATTGTAAGGCTTTGGATTGAACACAATCTTGTGTTCACAGTATGTTTCCCAATAGTAGGCTTTTTAAAAGTACACTTAAAGAGATTAAAACACTAGAAAGCAACACCAAACAATTCAGACATAATTGCAATGCAATCACTACCTATGGCATAATTATGTCTCCTAGGGTATGAAAGAATCCTCAGAGCACGCTGTTTACTTGGGTGACCTTCACCTTGTGTCTTCATACTCATGAAGCAAAGTTCTTAGAAGTCTTAGTAAATATTTGCACTTTCTCTGATGCAAGCTTGACATGATCTGTACCTTTCATCTACTCTTAGAGGTAAAGTACACCCTTTTCTATGATCCACTCAGTTGACAGATGTCATTGTCAACACATTCACATTCACACAGTAATCTATAGCAAAACAAAGAGAAATATATTGTTCATGTAAACGTCAGAATTTTATTACATAACTGTGAAAAGTTTATGATAATGTATGTACAAACTAGTTGAAGCTCAACAACCACTAAAGCTATTTAAAAACTGACAATATAAGGTCCCTTTTATATAGTCGTTTTTAAAACTCTAATAGTTGGGCTTCCTCTATATCAGTGGTTCTTAATTTGTTCTCCATAGTAGAAAAAAATGTCAATACTATCTTTTATTTCTTTATTTTTTCTAAACATTTGTACCTTTTAAATGTTGCTGGTAAATGATGAAATCAATGAAGAAGTAGAAAATAAAGTCATAAAAACTTTCAAATCTACCCTACCTACATAGTTTGAAAACTTTCACTTTTATTCATTGACACTTGTACTCATAGCTTGGATTTCATATCAAAATTTATAGCAATTACATTTTAATTAGGTATACAAATGGACAAATATTCACTTTTATGCTAAATCTTATTCTAAGTCATTAAGTTAAATATTCCAGATCTTCATGGTGTTCACCAAAGTGCACAGCACCATCAAAAACACTTTGGAGGGGCCAAGCACGGTGGCTTATGCCTGTAATCCCAGCACTTTGGGAGGCCAAGGCGGGTGGATCATGGGTTCAAGACCAGTCTGGCCAAGACGGTGAAACCCCATCTTTACTGAAAATACAAAAAAAATCAGTCGGGCATGGTGGCAGGTGCCTGTAATCCCAGCTACTCAGGAAGCTGCGGCAGAGAACTACTTGAACCCAGGAGGCGGAGATTGCAGTGAGCCGAGATCACACCACTGCACTCCAGCCTGGCGACAGAGCAAGATTCCATCTCAAAAACAAACAAACAAATAAAGAAACAGTACACTGTAGAGAAGAACTAGCCTAATAATCAAATAACCCCCGTTACATCTCTGACTTCCTCTCTTCTCTACCAATCATTCTTTTTTTTTTTTTTTTGATGATGACTATGCTTCTTGTTAATTTCATGTCACCTAATTGATTTGTATCTATATAATTTTTTCTTTTTTCTGCTATGGCCAAATCAATCACAAAGATTTCATGAAAATAACATTAATAGTACCATAATAACTGTACAGGCTAACCTCTGTTGGGTACTTACTGTGTTCCAGGGAATATGCTAAACTCTTTTCATGGATAAACTCATTTAGTCCTTACAATTGAAGACTGTTACCTTCTCAAGTAGGTGTTACGAGAAGGTCTGTGTTCTACATCAGAAAACTGGATAGAGAGGATAAGAAGCTTACCTAATAACATATAGTAAGTGTGGCAGGATATTGAGGTTGATTACAAAATATTTTTCTTCTCAATATCTTTGGAAAGTAGAAGTTGCCCCAGACACCCCTTAATTGGCATTAATTACTCTTTCCTTCATTCACACTTAGAAATTTGTGTAAAATTTTGTTATTTACCGAATTTTGTTTTACATACAATGATTTGTGTATATGACTAGATTATGGATATATACAACTACTCTATTGTTGTGTTGCCCTGATGATTCATGCAATAACCGACTGCTGGCAGGCACATTCTTAATGTATGATAATGAAACATCAAAGACATGTCTACAGGGATGAAGACAAGTTCAGAGAGTCTTTTTGGATTTCTCAGAAAAGGAATCATAATTTTAAACAGTACCTGTTTAATCGGGTTACTTAAATGATTTAGCACCATTTGTAAAAGGGATTTTAGCAAATCTTCTAGAAGTCACTGAGAAACAGCTGCACACATAGTTTCTTATAACACACATGAGAAAACATTTTTTTTTCATTAGAATCATGCATTCCTCAGTGGTTTCAGTTATCTTTGCTTCCTGGTTAGAAGGTCAAGTTCTTCCTTTCAATTACATGGAGTTTGGTTAAGTACAACTGCACAGACAAATCAAATATTTGAGGTGTCCCTATCATTAGTCATGGAGAAAATTCAATCCACAAAGATAATAACCAGATAAGTCATTTTTTAAAACTGCTATTGGAAATAGGCAACTAAGGTCCAAAACTGCAATTTGAGAAGTCAGAATATTTGTGTGTTAATGTCTTCTTAAGAACGCCATTCCTCTATCTCATTTACATGGAAGGTGCAATTTTTATCACAAATAAAGGAATGTAGGTAGCATCCTATAAAATGTCATGTGTGGCAGACACTGTGCACAGGACTTAGGAAAGAAACTCATATTGTCTCAAACTATTTCAGGAGGGTTAAGGTAAGACTGCTTCTTGCATCAAATTTATTTGGGTGGAAATATTTGTTGTGTGTTCTCATTGTGTTTATGGTGATTCTTGTCCTTTATTCTACAAATGAAGTAGATCTTGAGGTTAGTTTAATTCATGGAACAAATAGTCTGGGGCATCTTCAATATATAGTATCATCTAAAAAGATTCCAAAATAAACATGTAGTGTGACTGCTGATCAGAGGGCCCAGGAGAGACCTCTAAGGTGACTCCTATTGGGAGGACTATAACCGATCATGTCCTCAAAGTTCTTGCTTCATGGAAAACCACCAGAAGTCAGTAGACCTTCACTCCTCCCCTGCCATGTCTCTCTCCCTATTAAGTCATTTAAAAGTTAACAATCCAAAGGCATCGAGAGCATAACCACAGCATAAAGGAACAGAGGTTCAGCAGAATAAAGCACAAGCCTTCTCCAGCACTCCATGGGTTCCTTTTCACCAAGAACTTCTAAAGAATTTTTCACCCTACCATTACTTTCAATACCTATACTACTTCTTTCTGAAGTCAATTACTGGCTATCTTGGAATAGCAATTTAATACTATACAACAGGGCTATCTTAAAAGTACAGTCATTCTTCTCCAAAGCTATTAAACCAACATGCTTGCTTTCTTTGACCACATTTATTTGTGTACAGTTTAAATGAGTTTCTGTATTAGTTACATTATTCATATCATTAACTTGATTTTTTTGTAATTTATATGCACTTTCTAAACACGAGAGACCATATGCCAGGAAATTAAACAGCTCTTTTTCTTTTTTTAAAACTCTATGGGGTTTACCAGTAAAACAGAGAAAAATACTTGGCTTTTGTGTAAAGTGAACATTTCGTTTTCTTTCAGGACAAATACATTAAGTCTGATTGGGGGCCATTGATGTTCGCTGTGATTAAATGATGGGATTTTGTGCTTCAGCATCTAAAGTTGCTTCAGAAAAGGTGAGGAGGAGGAACAAACAAGAAGAGAAAGCTATTCAAAATGTCTATTTAAAAGGTAGCATTATTTTCTATTCAAAATGTCTATTTAAAAGACAGTTGCTGTGGGCTAGATACCATTAGACCTGTTCACAACACAGTCAAAAGACTGCCTTTTCACCTGCAGCGTTTGTCTCAGTGAACAAGTTACTTTAAAATACAACTGAACTTCAGACCTATTGGAAATAAGATAGCAAACTATTAAGGCAATGCACTCAGAGAAAGATAGAATGAAACAAATCTCTTTTTTTCCTTAAGAGTCTCTGCTCTGTATTACCTACACTTGGGCAAGAGTTTGACAATAAAAGACAGGTGAGATTACTCAAAGGCTATAGGAAAAACTAGCAATTGCCACCCACTGCTAATGCCTCCAGCATGATCTAAACCTGTGAAATACCATTTGCTTCACATACGCGACTACTGACTAAGAAACGAAGTTAACAGAAGTCTTTGGCGAGAAAACCCACTGTCACAGGTGGCCATGGCTGAACCACTCAGCTTTTCCCAGCAGGACAATAAGCTCATCCCTACTAACACAACTGTCTTGCAAAGCTGCTCAGTTTAGGTTCTAATCTACACTTTAAGCATGTGCCTATAAGAACTGATAAATTACACAGAGAATGACCTTCTGTTAGAGATCTTTAAAACATAGTCTCTTCTTTGCAAAATGACACTGATAGCATCGTATTCCTTTTCAGATTTGTTCAATATCACAGGGTATTCTGGGTATCCAGTAAAATGAATTGCTACAGAGTAATCACACTAATAAGATATGCTACTTATTATGAACATTTCCTTTTTTTTCAAACCCAGCATTCTCTTCTGGTAAAATTTAATCACCAGTCATAGTTTTCACATATCGCAAGCATTGCAGAAGTTTCAAAACTAAAGTGAACTAGATGATTATTCCAGGTTTTGTTGTAATAAGTGTGTTAACTATTTTTAAAGAAATTTATCCCTATCAAAATCAACACTTTCATGCAAGGAAAAGATAATGGCTTTTGACCCTGCATTAGATAATGAACATGAAAACTTTGGAAGCTAGAGACTATATAGCTTTTCATAATTATAGTATCCTTAAAAGCAAATGTACTTTTGGAACTCTAGTGATGTTCACAGTCTAAAACCACTGTGGGCTGGATTTTTATTGTTTAAATATTTACTATTTTATGCGTATATTGACTGGCATTGACTTAAGTGTCTAAAGTTAGAAAATTTCCTTTCTCTAGAAGACTAAATCACAACATTAGAGTGAATGGCAAGAATTTAAAGAATAACTGTGATGCATAATTTGTATTGAACTGTTGAGAGCTAACCACAAATATTAAAATGGGCTCTGTATTTAGAGCAACTAATCATAATACTGGGACACAAACTAGCGTTCTTTAAAACCATCTGCACTTCATGACTTGAAATGACAAGCAAACCTTAGAGAAAATGAAGAATGAAACTCACATTTCATTTTAATCTGGAAAAGTCACCTGGGCTTTGTTTGCAAGGAAAGACTAAATTTATCAATTATTGAGAGTAAATAACATAGTCTCTACACTAAAAGGAAAGTTTGGTTACACAGGCCTGAAAGAAGGTGTGTAGATTAGGAACGGAATCAAGAATTTTACAGACTTGGTTTGTAAGAGAAAGTTTTTTTCACCTTTTTCCATTTCAGAATTAGAAACAACCCTATATCCCCACGTTATTTGCCATCAGATGCACAATCAAATAATGTTTCTATTCATGTAGATTTGAAAGGATCTTCATCCTGTGTGGGTTATTTTATTTTACAGTGGCCAAGGGAAAGAGGTTGCTGCCAATATGATGCTAAGGGCATGCAGAATAAAGACTCACTCCTGGGCAACTAAACAGTCCACCGTTGTGCTGCGCTTGTGGAAGAAAAAAGCAAACCCATCACAACTTTGGGACTTGATCAACAGTGGGGAGTCACAAAACTCTTCTCAATCTCTGCATTTTAAATCTCCACTAAAAATAGTTCCTCTGTAATGGGGCTTAAAGTCCCATCCATGCCCAGTGATGGAGTACAGTACTTAATTGTTTCTGACTAGGGTCTCTGCATCAGCACTCTGAGAGTGTGTCTTTTAACTTTTAATCGCCTTCTGTGCTCTTTAATTAGACCTGTTCACAAGACAGTAAAAAGAAAACGCCTATCACTAAGCTTATCCAAGACGTTGAAACAGGCCATTTTAGGAGTCCAGGAACTTTTGTACAAGTCTTAGCATCTTCCAGGATTAATCTGTTTTCTCTGGTTTCCACTTCCTTAAATCAGGCACACTTGGGGGAAGGGAGAAGCTCTATGGCTATTAAGACAACTTCAATGTAAAGACACTGCCTGGTGGTAATTCCCTCGTCTATTTCCGTTCTTTATTTTGTTCTTTTACCGCGTGTTATCTGTTGGCTACTAATAGGACCGGAGGGTAAAATGTCTTTTCTCTCCTTCTGAAGAGAAAGCTTTTGATCCCTCACTGAGAGCAATCCTAAGACTTTCTCCAGGGGCTGGGATAACTAGAAAAGGGCTCTGCTCTCTCAGAAGGATGTCAGAGCCCAAACCATACAGCGTCCCTCTTGCTTAGGCGGGAGATGCAAACAGCTGAAGTGCCTTAGCTCCCACTGGTGACCCACAGTAGGACCAACCTCGCCCCGGCAGCGCCCCGGGCTCAGTTCACTCACGCTCCTGGACTCACCTGGTGCTGAGGACCAGCGCGGGCAGGAGAGGCAGCAGGTAGTGCGCTGGGCTGAATTTCATGCTGCTGCCTGCCGGGGTCCTCCTTCCCTCGCTGCCTTCGCTCTCTCTCCTCCTCGGGATCCTGTCGCTCCTCGGTGCCCGGCTCTGTCCCCAGCCAGTGATGAGCGCTCTTCGGCAGCGAAAAGGCGGAGATGGACACACGGACGACGCCTGGGCAAGGCAGGCGCTGGGAGCGAGGAGTATCTTCAGGAGTGATGTCACCGGCGAGGCGAGCCCTGCCCGGGATTGTTCGGCGTCGCCGCTCCGGAGCCCGGAGGGCGCGCTGTCACTCGCGCTGGAGGCGGCGCGGGGAGAGGGAGGGGGCGCCTCGCGATCGCCCCGCGCGCTTCGGTCACCGCGCTGCGCTCTGGCCAGTCGGGTGAGCACCGGCCAGGGGCGGATCATTTATTCCCGCTGCTCCCCAGGATGGCGCGGGGCGGGGCGCGGAGAGTAGAAACCGAATCTGCCAATAATTGAACTTGCGTACTCGGCAGGAGATGAGACCCAATTCACTGGGAGAGACTTCCTGACGCTTAGGGTCCTAGGCAGGTGTCTCTCGCCTGCTTAAACCGTGTTTGGAAGAATGTCGCTCTGGAGAGAGTGTTTAGAAGATTGTTCTAATTAGAACTGCATAATGATTTGCCTGAAACAGATGGAAGGAAGCGGGAGTAAGCAGCGTCCAGAAATGCACCCTCAGCCCGTCATGGCATTGCAAGCTTCTTAACCCGTGAATGTTGACTGCAAAGAACCTAAGAACGTTTCGGGACCGTTAAGACATCTGCTGCTCTGGGTTTTGAAGATTTCTGATCTCTCTGATTTCAGTCGTCTGTACCAGCAACTGCCAATGGGGTTGGACCTAGTGGCTCAAGTTCACACACCTGAAGGAGTCCTTTTCCTCAGGTGAAACTCATCAAGGAGACCTAGCGGACAAAAATCATTAAGATGTTAACAATAATCAACTCGGAATGATGGTACTGGAAGGTAGAGGTTTTGTAGGTCATTTTGTTTTCTATATTTTTTAATGTTCTAACATAAATATCCAATATTTAATAGGCTCTATTTAGAAAATTTAATTAGAAAAATTAAATAGCACAATTCTAATCCAAAACACCATTTTGCAAAAGCAATTCTGAGAAATAGAACTACTATCTCTGCTACTGAGATATTCAATTCTAGGATCTTTATAACATGATATTGCGTGTGTGTGTGTGTGTGTGTGTGTGTGAGAGAGAGAGAGAGAGAGAGAGAGAGAGAGAGAGAGAGAGAGAGAGAGAATGAGAATTCCATCGGGATATTATCCTGGTTATATAACTGTGTATAAAGCAATCTTCGTACATTATTTAATTTAATCTTCACAAGAGCCATCCTAGTGAAATAGATGTTAATATCACTATTATAGATATAAGCAGACCGAATATCATCAAAATCTGACTATATATATATAAAAACAAAAACAAAGAATTGGTTCTACTAAGTCCGAAGAAAAAATGCCTCAAACATCACACCTAGCACTCCTAGCCCAGTGTTTGACACAAAGTTGTGTTCAGTAAAGGGTGAGGTGCACCAAAGTCCCAAAAGATAATGGACAGCTGTATCCAGGAATTCCTATCCAAAGGGTTCAGGTTATGTTCCAATTATTTCAGGATCAAGTTCTTTATAGAGAAATTTAGATGATACATGCTCTTCAATCTCATTTTCGAAGACATTTGTAGGAAAAATGCATTTGCTGTAAAGCTTGATTTTAAAGAGGATGCAAGTCTAAAAGGTTAACCATCTAATTTACTTTTTTTTTTTTATGGGATTGAAGGTTAACACATGCATATAATACAGATTTGCTTCAAAATCTTGAGCTGCTAAACTAGATGAGTAATAAGTTTTGAAAAGTGAATATTAGCCCCTTGGGCAATATTAATAAGATCCACAACATTATGGATCTTGTATATGCCTAATAAGTAGGCATATACAAATAAACTAACATGTGAATTGCATATCATTTACAAAGAAAAAAAATGACACCACACTTTTCTAAAACAGAACTATGATTCCAAGTAAAATATAAACTCTAGTTTGCTCCTGCCAGGGTTTTCTAACAATAGATTCCCCGCTCACTTTGAAGGAGATTACTTGAGTTGTATACTCAACAAAGACATAAGGCTACTTGGTACTTTTATTTAACTGTGTACAACAGGAAACAACACTCATATTTGTAGAACACATTTTTATATAACAACTTTGCACCATTATCTTATGTCCTAATCATAGAAACCAAATGTGGTAGTTATTTCTATTATTTTTATCTTTTCCAGTTAAGGTGACAGGTTCAGAGTAGTTAAGTAACTTGCTCAAGGTCACTCAGAGACTTATATAGTGGTGATGGCATTCAAATTCAGTCTACAATACTTCAAAATGTATTCTTGAGAAAAAAAAATACACATGTAAGAAAAAACTTTCCCCAACCTAAGTTTTATTACTTTCAACTAGACATATAGCATAAAACAATCAAATTACCTAATGTCAATGAATAAAAAAAAAATCAGAATGAACTTTCTTTACACTGTATCTATATTGTATATCTATAAAGAACCACAAAGTTTGTTGACCTTTGTGCATTTACTGCAAGTTACAAAGGAAAATAAATTTCCCCCAAAGACATCTAACTTGGAAGGGCATGAGAGTAACATAGTAGGGAAGTACACCTTAAACAGTGAGCATAAGTGAGACTCTGGAAACTCCCACAGATTTAGAGAATTGAAGTATTATTTTGAATTCAAGTACAGATGTGTCTCTCAGCAGAAGTCTTTTCTTCTAGGAAAATTACAAAACTAGGAATCTCCATCACCGATGACATTCTGTCCACATTGTCACATAAAAGCTTAAATTCAGAATAAATTTTGTGGCTTTGGAGAATTGGTAAATGAATTTTAAAGATATAGCAGTACAGATAGCAATTCTCTTATCTTAAACTACTTATCCTATGCTGAGCCCTAACACTGGAGTCAGCAAGCATTGTTTGTAGTAACTGTACCCAAGTCTGATAAAGAATATCAAGAAAAGCCAAGCAGTTGTGCTGAGTCTCTAGAAAGTGCTAGGATTAGGAGATATAGAAGTTATTTTAAAACAGCTTTATTGATATTTAATTCAGGTACTAAAAACTTCACCATTTTAAAGTGTGTAATTTAGTGTTTTTATACACATCCACAGATTATGAAATCATCATCATTGTATAATTCCAGAACATTTTCATCATCCCCAGAAGAAATCCTGTACCTGCGAGTAATCACTCACTCGTCCCCACTTTATCCCTTCTCCTGACCCTCCGTAGACACCAATCTAATTTCTCTCTTTATGGATGGACCCAAATCTTGACATTTCATATAAATTAAATCATACTATATCTGGTTTCATATGACTACTCTCTTTCACATTCATGTTTTGAAATTCATCTGTATTATAGCATATATCATTACTTCATTTCTTTTTATTGCTGAATAATATTCCATTGTATGGATATTCCACATTTTGTTTATCCATCCATCAGTTAACGTTTATTATAGTTGTTTTCATACTTTTGCTATTATGAAAAACTCTGCTATGATCATTCAAATAAAAGTTTCTGTGCGAACATCTGTTTTCAGTTCTCTTAGATATGTACCTAGAAGTGGAATTCCTGGATCATACAGTAACTCTATGTTTAACATTTTGAGAAACTGCCAAACTCTTCTTCAAGATAGTTGCACCGTTCTACATTTTCATTAGTAATATATGAAGATATCTATTGCTTTACAACCTTAAGCTTGTTAGTTGCAGTTATTTGTCTATCATTATAGCCATCTTAGCTGATATGAAGTCTTACTGTTTTTATTTGCATCTGATAATCATGATCAACATATTTTCATATGTGTACCAGCTATTCAAATACATTTTTGAAGATACATTTATTAAATTGTTTTTTTCAATTAATTTTGAGTTTTATTTTTGTATAGTAAGAGTTCTGTCCATATAATGGGTATAAATCCCGCTTAGATATGTGATTTGCAAATGTTTCCTAATCCATGGATTGTCTTTTTACTTTCCTGTTGGTGTCATTTGCAGCACAAATATTTTTAATTTTGATAAAGGTCAATTCACCTACTTTTAATTTTAGGATTATGCTCCTGAGGTTGTATCTAAGACAGCTTTGCCTCACACTAGGTTATGATTATGTATGCCTTTGTTTTCCTCTAAGATTTTCACTGTTTTAGATCTTAAAGATAGGTCTCTGATCCAACTTTTGCGTATTTGTGAAGGAGGGGCTCAGCTCCATTGTTTGCATGTGGGTATCAAGTTCTCCTAGCAATATTTGTTAGAAAGGTTATGTTTCCATAATTTAATGGCCCTCCTATTTCATTCCTCACACAGTAATACATTTTTTCTTATTTCTGTTTCTTTTCTGCCCTCATATTCTAAACTCTCATGTCCCCTAGAGTTTCATCCTTGATCCTCCACTTTGAAAATTCTATATTTTCTTCCCAAGCTGAACTTATTATTTTTATGGCTTTTACAATCTTCAATATGGTATGAATCTTAAAATTTACGCCAGCCTAGACTTCCTCACTGAGACTTTACCTGAGTTCTATATGAATACCTCAAAGTCAAATTCAATCACACTGAACACTTCTTCATTCTTCCTCTGTCTGACCATCCTTCGGTGTATCTCCTTACACTTCCATCAGCTCAGTCACACAAGTTTAAACCTGACAGTTGTCTATTACTTTCACCTCCAGCTTCTCCCACATATAGTCAACCACCATGTCCTAGAGATTTTACTTACTATTTATTTATAACAATTGTCCCACCTCTATATGACACCTGTCACCTGGGCTTTAATTACAGGTAACCATCTCTTGATTCCAAGTGTACTTTTTACTTTAAGATGAATTTTCCTAAAAAAATCCCCCTTGTATAATCTATCTAATATCTTTATAACCTTAAATCTCCTAGAAAATTACTCTCAAATAAGAAAACGAATACATGCCTCATTTTTTCTCTGTTTAACTTTCATGTTGCACTGTAAACACATTAATGGAAGTTTGCCTTGGTGTGTTTTTATAATTTTTCATGTTATTCCTTCTTTATGAAGTGTTGTCTTACTCAATGTAGTCAGATATTTACTTTAATCATTTAAGACTCATCAAGGACATCACTTCTTTCTAGAATGCTTTCTTGAGTCCATCTGCCACCACAAACTTGGTGAGATCTTTCTTTTCTGAATTTCATGACCTGTGGTAGATTGCCTTGAGTTGCACTGATAACATTATATTGCAAGTAAATTTTTATGTTTTCCACCACACTATAAATATTTTTTACTTTTCTTTGTGCTAAAGATAGTAAGGGTATTATATAAAATTATACTCTTATTTATATATTTCCTAGGATAATTATTAATTTTATTCAGATACCTGTAGATCTAGGCATTAAAGAATAAGAACAGAAAAAGATAATTTATGTGATTTATTAAAACTTTGTTTCATTTTTTCATACTCACTGTTTGCTCATTGCCAGTTAAAACTACTTACAAGGTAGTTTCTTCTAGTAAGGCCAATTATTCATTATTTAAAAGACAGCTGCCTCCTAAAAGAAAAAAGAGAAATATAGACTAATACTAGTAACTGTGCTTCATACAAAAGTAAAAAAAAAAAGTTAAACAAAATACCTTCCAGGTTTTTTAATTTTAATTTTTATTAATATATAATAGCTGTACATATTTATGGGATAAATGTAATATTTTGATATAAGCATGTAATGTGTAATGACCAAATCAGGATGATTGGGATGTCCATCACCTCAAACATTTATCATTTCTTCGTGTTGGGAAGATTCCAGATCTTCTCTTCTGGCTATTTTGAAACATGAAATAAATTATTGTTAACTATAATTTCTCCTCTATACTGTTGAATACTTTAACTTATCCCTTCCATTTAACTGTATTTTTGTATACATTAATCAAACCCTTTTCCATTCATATTTTCTCAATGAAGAGATGTCTGCAACTCCATTTTACTGCAGCACTATTCAGAATAGCCAAGATATGGAATCAAACTGAAGTTCAATCAAAAGATGAATGCATAAAATAAATGTGATACACACACACATTCAGCAATAAAAATGAATAAAATCCTGTCATTTTCTGTAACATAGGTGAAACTGGAGGACACTATGTTGAGTAAAATAAGCCAGGGACAGAAGGACAAATATAATGTGTTCTTACTCATATATGAAATATAAAAATATGATCTCATGAACATGGTACTCACTAATTATTTTGAGCTGAGATCTCTCCATTGAATGAATTTGACCCATTAAATTCCCTACTACCTTCTTTGTAAGTCATGCTACTGGTTTACATGATGGTTAGAAGTTTATGCAAGATCTCTGGAACAGGAATTTTTTGGAAGAAATATAGGCCAAAGGATCTCGCTCTTTTTTTTTTTTTTTTTTTTAATACGTATTACTAGGGAAAGAGTTCCACATTATTTCTTTGTTAACATCACCATGTGTCAGGTATCCTGGGACTGGGTCTATTCTCTTGGAAAAAGAAATAGACAAACATAGTAATATCTGTATGGATTTGCCTTATTCTTGACATTTCATATAGATTGTTCTCCTTCTTTTTATCCAGAGGCAGGAGATACATTGTAAATATGCTTTCAGAGAACATTTATACTGGGAATCCACCAGGGTATTGAAATTTCAGTGAATCATTTTATACCTGTGTTTTCAAGTCTTTCTTTTTCCATTTTTAGTATTTTCATATTTTTCAGTATATTTACAAAGGAATCTGGTCTGTCCAACTGATTCATTCACTGGATCAGTTAAATTCCACCTAACTTCTAAACTTAATGACATCTCTTTTTTTTCCTGGGATTTAGTGTAGGCTTCCCTTTGCCACATATGTTTGTATCTCAGTGAATCTATTGGTACAAAAATTTAAGACCCAATTTAGTCCCTCTTCTATAATTATTTATCATTATAGAACTACAACTAAACCAAAGTTTTTAGTGCATAGCTTCTTGTTGCTCACTATACCTGACATTAGACATATGATTTTCGAAGACCACTTCTTATCCACCATTATATTCAGCTCCAAATATAATTAGTAATAAAATTTCTGTTTCTGAGCATGAATAAAAACAATTAGTGCCAGATTTGCCCTCTTTCTATAAACAAAATTTTGAAAAAAATAATGGTGACTGTTTTCAAAATTGGGGAATAAAATAACAGGATTATGGGGATAAAAGAAAAAAGCTCATGCTTTTTTTTGTATACATTATACATTATACCAACTTTCTAAAGAGGACCATTATTGACTACCATGGTACTAGACGGTAAAGCCCAAAGCAAACCATAGTCTTCCTGAGCTGAGGAGGCAGAAGTCTGAAGTTTGAACTGCTAGAGTGCCCAGGATTTGTGGGAAAAGGTAACAGAGAAGAAGAAACTTTCCAGAAACCCGAAAAACACATGCATGGGAGTTCACTATGAGTCCCTGGCCAAAGACTGCACTATATAGACAGGAAGACTCTGAAAGGCTTAGTTTGGTCAACCTGTGGTTGCAATGAGGCTGAGAGTAGAGTAGCGGTACCAGAGTTCTTCCACTACTATGAAATACTGTAATTCTCATTTAGCCAGAGTAGAATAGCCACAAGAACACTTTGCAAACACCTCAAGCATTTGGCTGAGACTACAAAGAAATAACTCAGGCTTTTAGAATAAGAGCTACACTTTAGTGTAAGAGATGTATCTTAGGACTAAGCTTACAGATGATATAGACTTATCATAAAACATTTATTTTAAAGTCTGACAACATCAAAAAAGTTTCAGTATTTTAACTGCCTACAGAAGAGAATTCAACATTCATTAAAAGACAGCGGTGTATTCAAATATCTGCAGTGTAGCCAGCACAATGTCAAACATGCAATCAAAGTATGAGACACATGAAGAATGGATTATACTCATAATCAATTAAAAAAAAGTTAATGACAATAGAACCCAAAGTAACACAGAGTTTTAAATTAGCAGACAAAGACCACTGAGAAATTGAAACTAGAAAAATATAAATAAATGAAAATTCTAGAACTGGAGAGTACAATATATGAAATTAAAAATGCACAGCTTGAATATTGAAGAATGAATACTGAAGAACGAAGTTAAAGACACACAAATATAAATAATCCTATCTTAAGGAAAAAGAAAATAATTGAGGAAATATATAGATAGGGATTTAATCAACTATGATATCATATCAATTTGTCTAATAAGCACATGTCTGAATTTCCAGAGGGATAAGAGGAAAATATGAGGACTTACAAATTATACAAAGAAACATTGAGAAAAACACCAAATATGCTTAAAACACAAAAATTTTCATTTTCAAGAAGGCCCACCAAACTTAAGCAGGAATGAGCACAACAGTTTCAAAATTAAACATATCATAATCGAACTGCTGAAAATAAAAGATAAAGTGAAAATCTTAAATAAGGATATTATATACAAGGGACTTTCAATCTTCATGACAACTAGATTCTCAACAGAAACAAGGAAGTACAAAAGACAATAAAATAGAATATTTAAAGTAATGTGAAACTGTTAATCCGGAAGTTTATATTGATCAAATATATTCTCCAAAAACAAGGACAAAATAAAGATATTTCCAATAAATAAAATCTGAAAGAATTTATTAACAGCAAATTTGCCCTGGCACAGATCATAGCTAATGTTCAGGTTGAAGACGAGTGATACATACACGACAATGCAAATTTCTAGAATAAAATAAGGAGTTCAAAAAGTAGCACATATTGGCTATCTTTTCTCCTTTTCCTTTTTTTAAAGACAAAATAAAAAAAAAGAAACTTTATATTATTGGTATTAAATATGTAGAATTAATATAGGATAGCAGTAGCACAAAGGATAGGAATGAATTGAATTATGCTTGAAATAATCTTTGCTTTGTTACAGTTGTAAAGCATGAACCTTAGGCAGAATATGAAAAATGTGAATGTATAATATATTCACTAGAGTAAACACTAAAACAAATTGCAAAAATCATACAGCAAATATTCCAAAGTGGAGGGGGAAAAAAAGAATAAAAAAAAACACATTGATCCAAACTGAGAAAAGAGGAACAGCAGAACAACAGAATAAAGAAAATAGAAAGTGAATGGTAAAATAGTAGATATAAATGAACCATATCAATAATTGAATTAAATGAACCCAAAGAATGTCAATTATAAATGAGAGACTGTCAGATTAGATAAATATGCAACTAAAGTCTATCTACATGAGATACATTTTACATATGAAAACAAGCAAGGCAGCTTTCCATAAGAAAGATTGAATGGATAAATTATAAGTGGAAAAAAGATTTCATGACACAATGTTACTTGTGATAAAAGAGACATTTTATAATGACAAAATGTTAAATTATCAGAAAGCCATACAATCTTAACTGTCTATATACTTAAAACAAAATTTTAAAAGAAAATCCTTAGAGAATTCAATGAAAAGGAAACCAGTATATTGAAGAGATGTCTGCACTCCTATGTTTGTTTCAGCACTGTTTACAAAAGCTAAGTTTTGGAAGCCAACTAAGTGTCCATCAACAGACAACTGGATAAAGAAAATGTGGTGGATATACATAATAGAGCTACACTCAGCCATACAAAAGAATATCTAGTCATTTGCAACAGCATGTATGGAACTGGAGATCATTGTGTTAAGTGAAATAAACCAGCCAGAAACACAAACACTACACGTTCTCACTTATTTGTTGGATCTAAAAATCAAAACAATTAAACTCATGGAAATAGAGAGTAGAAGGATGGTTATCAGAGACTGGGTAGGGTAGTGGGAAGGTTGGTGGGGAAAGGTGAGAATGGTTAATGGGTGAAAAAAGAAAAGGCAGAAAGAATGAATAAGACCTACTGTCTGACAGAACAACAAGGTGACTACAGTCAATGATAATTGTACATTTTTAAATAAAGAGAGTAATTAGATTGTTCGTAACTCAAACGACAAATGCTTGAGGGGATGGATATCTCATTCTCCATGATGTGCTTATTTCACATTGCATGCCTATATCAAGACATCTCATGTACCCCATAAATATATACACCTACTATATGCCCACAAAAATTCAAAATACATAATAAATAAACTATTTGGGACCATTAAAAATAATAAAAACAAATGCAATTATAGATGAATATTTCAAATTGTTATTTTCATAATTAATATATAATTATACAAAATAGTTAGAATATAAAATATTTGAAAATACTATTAACTAATCTGATATAATTAACATTTATAAACTAACTCACCCAAAATTCAGTAAACACATTTTTCTAGATGTAAGTGGAACATTAACTACAACAGATAAAATGTTTATAATATAACTCTCAATGCATTTAAAAAAATTGCAACTTCCAAAATATTTACTCTGTCCCAAGCAGAATTATATTAAAATTTTATGTCTAAATTTCCTGATATTTTAAATAACCAATGAATCAAAGAAGAAATCATAATGAAATTGGAAAAGATTTCTAATTGGATGATAATAGCAATATAATAGGTAAATGACTATGATACAATTAGAGTGATGATTAAAAGATAAATGCTTATATTAGAAAGAATAGATATTTAAAAAGATTTATCTAATATTTATCATAAGAAGCTGGAAAACAAGGCAAAATGGACTGAAAGTAATTGCAGGGAAGGAAATAATAAGAGAAAGAGAAAAATCAATAACATAGAAAATAGAAACAAAGAAAGAAAATAAACACAGCCAAAAATGACTCTTTGGAAAATTTAATAATATTGATAAATCCATAGCAAGTTTAAGGATACAAAATAGAAAATATGTAATACCAATATCATGAATAATAGACAGTAATATAGATCTCACAGATATGAAATACATGGTAGGGGTATATTACACTAATATATTTGACAACTTGGATTAAATGGAATAATTCATGAAAAGTAAAATATAGCTTACCAAAATAACCCAAGAGGAACTAGAAAATGCATATAGTCCTACCAAAATAACTTAAATAATAGTTCAGAAAATTTCATTGGTTTTCTTTCTTCTGAGACACAAGGTCTTGTTCTGTCTTCCATTAATCACTGATGATAAGAGGATTCTTGTGAAGCTGAAATTGATGTAAACAGGAAATCACAAAATAATTGTATATTTACTATGAAAGGGTAAGTGAAAGATACTATCCACTTTTGGATTTAAGGAACCTTCTTGGCGAAAGTAACACATGTATATATCAAATAACACAAGAGGGCATTTACTAGGCTAAATAGACTGTCAGCATTGATTCATGGACAAAATAGAGCTCTGGTTCTAGAAACAAACTGCTTCTATTTGAATAGCACATTTCCTGTCATTAGTTCTAAGACTTTGGGAAGTAACCCGATTTTCTGGAAAATAATAGTACTTACACTAATAACTAGGAGGATTAAATATTGTTTTGGTGGTCCATTCTATGACTATTTTCAAGTTCACTGATTTGCCAGGACTCACAGACCTCCGCAGTAGATTATGTATTCGTGGCTAAGATTTATTACAGCAAAGAACAAAACGTAATAGCAACAGGAAAAACATATTTATTGATGAAAGTTAAAATGGGTAAGGTGAAGGCTTTCAATTCCTTCCCTCTCCAGAGTCCCATAGGACCCACTTTCTCTCTAGTAGAGAACTACAACACACAAGTGAGAAATCTTTGCCTATTGAAGTGCACTTTGTCTCAAGGGTTAAGGCTTTTATGGTAGACTGGTCATACAGGCACTTTTTCATTATGCAGTCAGCCATGATTACTGAAACTCAGGACCTTAGCATAGATTCCAGATGTACATCATAAGTCTTGCTAAGCACTCCTGACAAGCAGGTACATTGGGTCCCATTGTTACCCAGGAATAGAATATAATATCATCAATCACCAACATAAAGAAAATTTGAGGACCGCATTCACAGGCATCAGCCAAGTGTAAATCATGATTCTAGTTTGCCCTCGAAGCAGGCAAGGATTGAGTAACCATAACTGCTGTTTATTCTTTTCCATCTTAAGCCCTTAAACACTAACAGGATTCTCTAAAAAATGGTAGTACCTGTATCACAGAATTACCATGAGGATTAAATTTCTTCACACAAAAGGACATAAGAAGTGCTCAATAAATATTAGATGTGATAATAATGGAATGATTTTGTCTTTATTATACTATTTTAATTAAGAAACAATGAATACTTTATGTTCTAAAGTGAAGAATACTGCAGTAGTGGTTAGAAGAACATGTTTAAGTGGGTGATAGGATGTGAGATATAAGACTGGAAAGGTAGGAAGAATCAGTATCATAAAAGCTTTGATTGTCATAAATTAATTTAAACTTGTCTAAATTAAAATGTTTGCAGTGAAAAACATTCACAGAGCATTTTCCCCATTCTGTCTGTTATCAATTTTATTAAAACTGACTATTTTGGAGGATTTGGGGGAAAAATATAGTAGTGAAAAACCCAAAGTATTGAAATTGCATGCTATTTTATCTTCCTATTGCTAGGAAGTTCCCAATTTCCTATTTCCTACTTGTCTCAGTCTTTCTTGTTTATTTTCCATAAGACCCTTTTAGTCGTGCACTTTACCGTTGTTTATGGCATTTTTTTTCCCAAAAAGCTAGACCAAGAAATTTATCAGTTCTCAGTCATATTGGCTAAATATGACATCTCATCAATCAGATAGACAATAGGCCTCATTACATACTACTGAAATCAAATATGAATTTCATATTAAAACCTCACTGGTAGGGTTCAGTGGCATGTGTCCCAGCTGCTCTGGAGGTAAAAATGGGGAGGATTGCTTGAGGCAAGGAGTTTGAGGCTGCAGTGAGCTATGATCACTATTTTGACTAGCCACTGCACTCCAGCCTGGACAACACAGTGACACTTCATCTCAAAACAAAATTAAAACAAAATTCTGAACTGAACGTGATTTTGAGTAGAGTTAATGACCATCAAATATTGTTGCTTCAATACTTTTTCAGAATAGGAAATAAGTGACTGTAGGTATTACATTCATTAAATAAAGTATGCAACATATAAGAGTGTACAATACATATATGTTTATATGTAAATTCATATGTAAAGACAAACATAAATCCATATGTGAAGATACATACATGTGTATATATATGTGTCTCTATGTTTATATTTTTTATATATGTTTATATTATATACTTATATTCAAATCTTGGAATCATTCTCATAATTAGTGGACATTTGCTGTTTTGTCTGCCTGCTCTGCTTCCATTTTCCTACTGCTGTAAATACACATTGATTTTCCTTTGGAGAAACACCTCTGTCTTTTCTCAGTTTTGGTATAAATTGGGCTGGTACTACGTCCTCGTTTGAGAAGTGAGTGCACACCTCAAGGCTGCTAACTAGCATATTCTTTACTCTGGTCACAACATTGACTTGAGGATGGGCTATAATGAGTACAAAGACACCATGTATATAAATTTTTAACAGACCAGCCTATTTCAAACATCAGTTTTTTAGTCTTTCCAGACTACATTTTAACATTTATTTTACTTTATTTTTCTGCCTTCTGTGACATTCAAAAGTAATGGTTATTGCCAATTTCCTTGTGGTTCCCCTCCGCTATTAGCAAATCGTTTGACACATCTTTTGTGGAAGATCTTGTTTACATTCACTTTCAACAGCTCTTAAAATTTATTTCCCATACTGGCTCCCTAAACTTTCACTTATGTTTTCTTGCTTTTTGTTTTAAGGTTAGAAAAATTGAGATTTCTACACTATGCATTGCCTCATTGGAATTATCTGAGGCACATTTTCCTTCCCTGTGTTTTAGCACATCAGCTTCTGAATGTTAAGGTAACTTGTAAAATCCACGTAACATTTAAGTCTGCATTTGGTTCAGGTCTCTCTTTTTCATTTAATAATTTATCTTAAGCTCACATTCACTGTACTTCATTCTCCTGTTGTCTGTGGAAATCAGGCTGCCCAATAAACAGCTACATGGATTTATGCTGAGATCTCAGCCATTCACTGCAAAATCAATCAGATTCAAATGGAGAATGTACCTTTTTGAAAGAAACTGATTGCATAAGTTTTGGTTACAATTGCATAAAATGTAATTGGATAATAAAACTTGGTCGTTGCAGTGCTCTGAAACTCTCAAAGCATGGAGGAAATAAAAACAAGTAGTACTATTATAGTGAATAAAGAAATGAAGCATAGGGAGGTAAGTGACATCCAAGGTCACCCTGGATGCTAATAAACTATCTGGAATTTTTGATACAAGACATAAAATACCAGTTTATTATCCTAATTTTTATTGTCATCCCCCAGTTATTTGTAATTGAGAACTAGCTCTGCTAGGCATTTTGTTGGGTATGGTGAAGAATCCAAGGATTGATAAGACGTAGCATCTCACATGCTAGATGGAGCCTAGAATCTCTTGCTAGTTTTCTTCCTTTGCTAATTTTAATGTGTATTGAGTACCATTTAAAAAAAAACTGAAAATAAAGTTGCCTACTTTATTGAAAAGGCTTCTCATCTCTATTTCAATTTAAGAAGAGCTACATTATTTTAAGTAATGGATTTCAGAATCTTCGCAGTAATAACAGAAAGAAAATCCTTTTCTCAAAGTGACATTTGAAGTTCGTTAATGTAGGATAAGGGGTGCTAAGGAATTAGAGAGTTTAGGTTATTTGCTCATACAGGATGAGATAATTTCAGTTTTATACAGGGATAGAAAGGGGTAGGGAAGAGAAATGGCGCGGTATTCTTGGCTATTTACTATTCATAAGCCCTCTTCCAGAATTATATCTCAGGCATGAAAGGTGATCTGGTAGTTTTAGACAACATGAAGTATACTCAAAGTCACTGATTTAATAGAGTATCACTTTTTTTTTTTGTTTTAAATTGATTGGAGATCTTCATTTTACATTTTTTAGAAAGAAAATACTATGTTTTAAGGAGACACAACTAGAACTAATCTCTTTGAGTTAGATAGGTATAAAAATAAACTGTATTCAATGCATCAGGCAGTATATAAAATTCTCCATATTTAATGTTGCAGTTAGTTTTCTGTATTCTGTCCAACAGCCAATTTGAAGATGAGGATACATCTGTAAAGTTTCAGAGAAATTAAGGTACTTGTCCAGCCTTACTCATCTTGGGAATAGGAAGTTGAGTGTAGAGAGGCAATACAGAATGGCGATTGAATGCAAGTGACACTTGTGCAGTCATGGGCAAATATTCTCAAATTAATCAATTACAAAATGAGGATAATATTAATATTCACCTCTTAAAGTTTCAATGGCTGAATGGGAGGATACACGTAAAGTTCCAAGTGTAGTTCCTGATACAGGGTACACGCCTAATGAATGTTATTGATGGTATTGGATGCTAGTGTGCTTTGTTGAGAACCCTTCATCAAGGCCCACGTATTCACCATCTCTGCTGGAAATGTCAGTTGCCATTGTCTGATGATGATTTCTTTCAGGGGGAACTCCTCTCTACTATAGAGAACTGCCTTGTGCAAAGTTATTCCCCATTCTAGGGATTGTCTTTTTCTTAATGAGAGGCTCATGTGCAGATACAAAGGCTCAACCTTCTTACTTAATTGGAAAACCCTGAAGGTCCATCTCTTAACAACAAAGCCCAGCAATATGGCCTGCTGAGGCTTCAGCTGCAGCTGCATCGCAGGTCACCTTCTCTTCCTGCCCAGTCTGTCTTCCTCAATTATTTCAGGTATATCTTCTGAGAGCTCTTTCCAATAAACCTACATGCTACTCTTTGTCTCGGGTCTGTTTTCAAGAATTCTAAGACACTGATAATGATGATAATAGTGTTGTGTGATGTAATGTGATGAAACTTACTCTAAAGTTACCTCCACTAATTCCTATCAAGGATCCCAGGTCACACAGCATGAGAATTAAATGCATAGTATTGGAAAACACAGGCTGCCTGTAATTGCAGCAAACTACTTGAGTCATAGTTTCCTGATCTGTAGAATGGGGATACTATTAGTTCCTAATACCTGAAGGTTTTTTACTTAATTTTAGAAATAAAGAGATACAAATTTTAAAATTCCTGTATTAAATACTATATTCAGCTATTAATCATTATTCTAAGTCTCAGTACATTTACTTGAAAAATGAGAATAATTATACTACCTTCTAGACTTCTGGGAGATCAAATGATGCAATATAAGTGACCAAATTTTTACTAACTACAGCATAATTATAAAGCATTTTTCTGGTCACTACTATATCACACAGAAAGGTGCCAAACTGGACCTAACTTTTTGTCTTAGGACCTGTTTAAATGAGAGTACAATCCTGGTTCAAGGACAGTAATTGAGAAGGGATCTTGTCTCATATAAAATCATATGACAAGAAAACTGAAAATAAATTAACTCAAATCTGTGTGTGTGTGTGTGTGTGTGTGTGTGTGAGAGAGAGAGAGAGAGAGAGAGAGAGAGAGAGAGAGAGAGATCGATCTATGGTGGGCTGAATCTGCGACCTTGCATAAGTCACCTAACACTGCTGAGCTTCAATTATTTGCTATCTACTGAAGTCCCAGATTGTATAATAAAGAAGTACTGAGATAGTTAATGGTATAACATTTGTGGAGGTCTTTCAGAGTCTTTGATAAAGGATGTCACATAAAAAAAGGCATGATGTCACTGTTATTTAGCAAAAAATAGTATAAGGTGGCTGCTCAGTCAGAATACCTAAGTGTAGAAAATAAAATCAAGGTATTATATGAATTTTCTCAACTTTTTCTGTATAGTCAAGTAACACAGTCTCTGGCCCTTTCTAAAAACTCGTAGAGCAGTTTTGACTAAGCACCCATGTAAGCTGTAAGTCCATAAAGAGAAACTGCACTGATCATAAAGACTTTGTATTTATAGCTTATTTTATAGTTTCAACATAAACATAGAATGATAGCTAAAAGCTCACAATCTGGTGCCAACTGCTATCAAACTCTGGCTCTAAAATATATTAGCCATGTAACCTTGAGTAAATTACTCACCCCTTTCTCTTTGCTTTTGTTTCTTTATTGGTAAAATAGAAACAATAATATCATAAACTTTATAAAGAGGTGGGGGTTAAATAAAATAATTAAAACTCTTGCACATATAAAAATTACTTACTGTAGGTTAGTGATTCTTATTACATGTAGCCTCATGGGGTCTGAAAGTTGACAAAGGTCAAACAGCCTTGGACAAATAGTGTAATATTTTCAAGACAGAAGAGGGTTGCACAATACTGCAACAGAGTCAAGATTCAGTATTATGAAAGGGAATATCAGTTTCTCTCATGAAGAGCCTCCCCAAATGATGTCTAGAAGTCATAGTCAAAGCAGGCACCCATGATTTAAATACAACTAATGCAATCAGATAACTAGCGCAGGGTCATGGCTTAGATCTACTGGGCCTTGTCTGTCATCTGAAGCAGTATTTAATGTACCTCATATATTTATGTAAACTTCTGCCAAAAGTTGACTTAAAGATACCACTTAGTTTCTCACAAAACTAGACATTTTCAAGACAAGAACCATATTCTTTCTGATCTGTAATAGCTATCTCTTTCAAAGGAAATAAATAAATTCCACACAGAAAATTGTACTAGAAAACTATGGTGATGCCAGAAGCAAATGAGAATTACTGCCTAAATTCTTCAGCAAATTAAGATCTGTTTCTAGGGAAAGTAATCCTAGGGAGCAATTATCCTAAACCTTAGCATTAATCTAATTTATCTATATAAATTTTATATATATACATACATATATATATA
>NW_016814736.1:114226-150656 GCF_001698545.2 Rhinopithecus bieti | reverse complement strand
TATATATATATATATATATAAACACTGAAATACACTAAAAAAGCAAAAAATGCTTGAGTCTATTTATACAGCATTTTCTCTAATAGCTAATATAATGGTACTGCTAGTTCAGTTCTCCCTAGTACATAGGTGAGAACACCATACTATACTACATAGGAATTCATCAGATGCCTTTAGTGATTGAAAAATCTAAGAGAACCAACATGTCCTTACCCAGTAGGGTGTTAGACACAGATGCCATTCTAGATCCTTAATGGCAGTTTTTCAATAAACTCCTTACTTCTGGCTTTACTTCGGAATCGCTTGACTAATTCTTTATTTTTCTTTAGGGCTTAAGCTTCCTAAACTCAAAGTTTGGATTTACGTGAGGTACATGCTAAGTTACTGTAGCAAAATGACCACCAAATACAAATGTTGAGATGGAAGTTAGGGTGCAACAGATTGATTAAAAAGTATGTTCAGAATTAAAATTATGAAAGGAAAGGGAGACAGCATGGTTCAGCAGGGGGAGAAGTAGAGCCATAATGCAGTTTAATGGAACCCTGTGGGGAGTTTTGAAGATACTGATGTGGTTTGGATATTTTGTCTCCTCCAAATCTCATGTTGAAATGAGACCTCTGGTGCTGGAAGTGGGCCTACTGGGAAGTGTTTGGGTCATGGGGGTGGATCCCTCATGAATGACTTGGTACTGTCCTCATGGTAGTGAGTAAATTCTCACTCTGTGAGTTTACACTAGATCTGTTTGTTTGTTTGTTTTTTTCTGTTTTGTTTGTTTGTTTGCTTGTTTGTTTTGAGACAGAGTTTCCCTCTGGATTGCAGTGGTGTGATCCCGGCTCACCACAGCCTCTGCCTCCTGGGTTCAGGCAATTCTCCTGCCTCAGCCCCTCAAGTAGCTGGGATTACAGGCACGTACCACCACGCCAAACTAATTTTTGTATTTTTCATAGAGAGGGGTTTTCACCGTGTTGGCTAGATTGGTCTCAAAACTCCTGACCTCAGGTGATCTGTCTGCTTTGGCCTCCTAAAATGCTAGGATTACAGGCATGAGTCACCCGCCTGGCCTAGATCTGGTTGTTTAAAAGAGCCTGGCACCTCCTCCCCTGCTCTCTTACTCCCTCTCACAATGTGACATACCAGCTTCCCTTCACCTTCTGGCATGACTGTAAGCTTCCTGAGGCCCTCACCAGAAACAGATGCTGGCAGTATGTTTCATGTACAACCTGCATAACCATGAGCCAAATAAACCCCCTTTTTTAATTTTTAACAAATTACCCACCCTCAGGTACCTCTTTATAACAACACAAACTAACATAGAAAATTGGTACTAAGGGGTGAAGTGTTACTATAAAGAGACTTGAAAATATGGGAGCAGCTTTGGAACTAGGTAACAGTCAGAGGTTGAAAGAACTTGGGGGTCTCAGGAGATGACATTGGAAGATAAGATAAAGTTTGGAACTTCTTAGAGACTTGTAAAGTGGTTGTGACTATAATGATGATTGAAATATGAATAGTGAAGGCCGGCTGATGAAATATTAGAAGGAAATGATGAATTTATTCAGAACTGGAGTAAATGTCATCTCTATTATGCCCTAGGAAAGAGTTTGGCTACATTGTGTCCATATCCCAGCACTTTGTGGAAGAATGAACTGAAGCATTATTACTTACAGTATATGTCAGAGGAAATTTCTAAGCAGCAAACCATTCAAGATATGGCATGGCTGCTTCTAACAACAGCTTATGATCAAATGTTGACAAAAAGAAATGACTTTGAAGTTGGAACTTATATAAACAAGAAAAGCAGAGCGTAAATATCTGAAAAATTTGCAGTATGGACATATGGTAGAGAAAGAAAACATATTTTCAGGAGAGAAATTCAAGAGAGCTGTGGAGTAATCACTTGCTAGAGAGATTTGTGTGACTAAAAGGAGCCAAGTGCTAATATCCAAGACAATGGGAATAGTGCTTTGAAATAATGTCAGAAGTCTTTAGAACAGCACTTCTCATCACATGCCCAGAGTCCTGGGAGGAAGAAATGGTTTGAGGAACAGGCCTTGGGCCTCACTGCACTCCACAGCATCAAGACACTGCTCCCTGCATCCCCACCACTTCAACTCTAACCATGGCTCAAAGGGCCATCAGTACAGCCTGCACCACTGTTCTTGAGGGTACAAGCTATAAGCTTTGGTGATTTCCATGTGCTGTTAAGTCTGTAGGTGTGCAGAATGCAAGATTAAAGGAAGTTCTTGGCAGCTTCCACCGAGATTTAAGTGGATGTATCAGAAAGCCTGGACACCCAGGGAGAAGCCTGCTACAAGGGTGCCTCCCTTGTGGTGAGACGCTCCTAAAACAGTACCAAGCGGAAATGTATAATTGGAGCCTCCATACAGAGTCCCCATAGGGCACTGTCTAGTGGAGTTGTGGGAATGGGGCCATTGACTTCCAGATTTGAGAATAGGAAACAGCTTGTACTCTGTACCTGGAAAAGTTACAGGCACTCAGTTTCAACCTATGAGAGTAGCTATGGTGGCTGTACCCTATAAGGCCACAGTGCAGAGCTGCCCAATGCCTTGGAAGCTCACCCCTTGCCCCAGTGTGCCCTGGATAGGGGACATGGAGTCAAACAAGATTACTGTGGAGATTTAAAATTTAATGACTTCCCTCTTGGATTTTGGAGTTGCCTGAGGTCTGTTGTCTCTTTCTTTTGACTCATTTCTCTATTTGGAAAGGGAATATATACCCAGTGCTTCTACCACCACTATATCTTGGCAGTAAATAGCTTGCTTTGATTTCACAGGCTCATGGGTGGAAGAAAATTGCCTTGAATGTCAGATAAGACTTTGGACTTTAGACTTTTGAGTGACGCTGGAATGAGTTAAGACTTTTGGGAAATATTAGGAAGGGATAATTATATCCTACAATGTGAGAAAAGTATGAGATTTGTGCAGGGGGCAGGGATGAAGTAATATAGTTTGGATGTTTTCTCTCCTGCAAATCCCATGTTGAAATTTGACTTCAGTGTTGGAGGTGGACCTAGTAGGAGGTGTTTTTGTCATAAGGACTAATTCCTTTTATATGGCTTTGTGCTATCCTGTGATAATAAGTCAGTTCTTGCTCTATGCAGTCACATGAGATCTAGGTGTTTAAAGGGCCTGCCACCTCCCCGCTTGCTGTCTTACTCCCTATCTCACCATGTGACACACTGGCTCCCCTTCAGCTTCTACCATGATTGTAAGCTTCCTAGGACCCTCACTAGAAGCAGATGCTGTCACTATGCTTTGTGTATAGTTTGCAGAACAACGAGCCAAATAACGCTTTTTTCTTTACAAATTACCGAGCCTCAGGTACTTCTTTATACCAATACAAACAGACAAACACAGATAGTATGATCCTTCAAAATTTTTCAGGGCTTTTTTCAATATTGAGTGAGGAGAGTCTTTTATACACTACCTATCAATCAGTCTTTGCATGCAGGACACATAGGATAGGGAACCTGATCTTAGCCAAGGTAGTGGCTTACTTCAGAACTAGAAGCAATCCCTAAGGGGTTGACAACTGAGAGCTGTCAGCCAGCAGCGCTCCAAATAGCTGTCATGACCCATCTTCATTCTGGAAGGTGGATCTTGGCAACATATTATATCATTTACCATGTTTATATTGTACTTCCAAGATGGAGTTTTTGAAATGTTTATGTTCAATTCTAAATGTTCTTTCATCTGTTGTTTTAGTTTTTGAATTATCTACTCGTTATGCCAAAATCTAGCCCAGTAACGACTTGTCTTTCCCTTCTTCATTCTATCCCCTGTATTGTTTTATCATATTATCACCTACATGTCCTCAGCCTGAAATATAAACCTGGAGTTCAGTCTGGCACCTTGTATGCTTTAAACTGTTAATCTTGTCCTCCTTTGTAGCTTCATGACCTGTCCTCTCAGGATGAAATATCTCTCAGGTCTACAGAACTACTTGTGGATCATGAAACACAACATGTGTACTCTACCTTTTCTGTCTTCACATATTCAGGTTTCTCTGACTGACTACTTCTCTTTTTTTGCAGCCTAATCAAATCTTACATATATGTTAAGTTTAAGCTCATGTATTACATCATCCATTATGCCTTTGCTGATAAACGCATCCTTTATTCCTGCCTCTTTATTATTTTGTATGTATCTTTTAATAGTTTATATTAAACTGTATAATAATTGCTAGTTCACTTATTTGGAACTTCCTCCAGACTGGGAACTCTTTCTCTATGTTTCAAACATGTATCAAGATATCTGGCCCCAAAGAGACTTTTAACCACACAATGAACACATGTTAAATGAATGTTTAAATATGTCTGTCATAATACTGCAAACTGAAAGAGGACAAAGAGGAGACAGTCCTTCTATGACAAGCTTCGTTTAACTAGATGTAAGTGCTCAATCAAGAAATGAATCTTCAGCAGTATTGATAAAAATTGTAATGGCTTGAAGATTTCCTGGTTCCTACCAGTTATGAAATGCAACAGTTCATTAATTTTACATATCAATACAGTTAGAGAGGAAAACCAGTGGAAAACTGGAAAAGAGCCTTGTTCCTCTATATTTCTATTTTTAATTTTAGTTTGATTTTTCTCTGCATTGGAACTCTAAAACTGGCCTATAATTTAAAACACCAGTGAGTATGGGATGCTTGTGGTTCAAGAACTAGCAGTGCCTTTTTCTGATCCTCATTATTTTTATGTGTTTGCTTTATGTATGTAGGTCAGCATAAACTCTAACATCTAGATATTTTCTGTAATAGTCTTGATAAACTATAACTGCAATACAAATATAGATCATGCTTTCCCTTAAAACATGTACATCTAGATCATAGTTTGCTCTATTCACTGTCCTCAATGGTAGAATGTTGTCAATGAACAAGACATATCTATGTTCCTGGAAACTCAATGAAAGAATCCAACAAATGAAAGTAAACAAATATATATGTCATATATATTTACCTCATGTATAAAATAATTGATAGTGAAAGTAAAATATGACAAGGGGCATGAGACTGAAGGAACTAATGTACAACTTCATATTTATTGATCACATACATAATATACCAAGTAATCTAGGTAATAACTATTTTATCAAACTTTAGAAAACATAGTAAATGTTTAAAATATTTTCTTACATGATCTTTGAAATTCAGAAATGTTGTGAAACTGTCTAATCGCACAGGAAGTGACTGGTGGATATTGCAGTAAATACTAGATATTCCTAGGCCAAAACCCAAGAACCATTGCAAAAAAAAAAAAAAAAAAAAAAAAAAACCTTCAATTCTGCAATTTTGTTTCCCATGAATTTTAGTCCATGTTTACTATTCCCCTATAAGTACAACTTAAGGGCTCCAATATCACTAATGACTGTAACCAAGAGTGCAGGTGGAAAGGAAGAGAGATAGAAAACTTCAAGAGCAGCGATGAAGTCAGTGTCTAGATGGTAGGAAGGCTTCTACCACAAAGTAAAAAGCAAGTCTTATGTTTCCTCAGGACTTTAGTAGTAGGGTAGCAGGAAATCAAAGAGAAAAATGAAAAGAAATAAGTTTAAAAGAAGAACGACACATATCATCAGCTTTTTATTTACATTTTAAAAGTGAATTTTTAAATTCACTTATTTCCAGGAAAAGTGAACAAATGTTTCAGACCTGTTCTAGGAAACACATGCTCATAAACCAAGTTCTTTAAAAAAATAATATATATGCATAGGGCAAAAAAATAACACTCAAATGTTGTAGTGGTTTCATGAAAGCTAACAGCAAAGCACTAAACATTGTCTAAACTTGCCTGTAACTGCTTTGCATTTATATAACACTCAATATATTTGAAAACATATTTTACCATCACTGAAGTATGCCACCCTTGCAAACCTTCTCATTTTACAAATGAATAATATCACACAAAGAAACTTACTGAATTTTAGATGAAGAAGAGACTTAAAGCTTTTATTCAACTCAATGTTCCTATTTTATGGATAAGACAAGTGGGTTTCTGAGTAAACAGCTGATTTGCTCAAGGTCACAGAACTATTCATTGGCAGAAATTCACCTAATAGCAGTGCCTTTTTATCACTAGTCCAGTACATTTGTGGCTGCCACTACCATTACACAAATGCAACACAAACATTAAACATCGATTGGATTCCAGACTCACAAAAGCCTGACAAATAAGATGACCTCTAAACAAAATGTTTCATGAATCAGTTTCGATCTTTCTTTCTCATCTCCATGTCTCCTTCTTAGTTCCCTCTATGGCTTCAGAAGGGGACGGCTTATATATTGGAATACTTGGATCTGCACCCTTAAATCCTCTTCCTCATTGTTAACTGCAATGGGGTGGACCCCAACCAAATATATTATTCATATTGGTTATTCTAAATTTTAACACAGAGAGATAATATTTTATGTTAGACATGGCTGAATGAGAATGATTGATCAGGATGGGCTACTTACATTTGGTGCCTGGCAAATAGAGAAATAGATAAAACTATGGGGGGGAGGGTGGTTAAAATTAAGCAGAAGCCATAATCTCGGCATGTTGGGAGGCTGAAGCAGGAGGCAGGAGGACTGACTGAGGACAGGGGTTTGGGACCAGCCTGTCAACAGAGCAAGAATCTGTCTCAAAAAACAAAAACAAAAAACTAAGCAGAGACATTGAAGCATATTCACAAGTGAATAGTTATCCAGACAGAAAATAAAAATGAAAACAGCAGACTTGTAGAATGCCACAGACCAAATGTACCTAACAGATGTACAGAAAATTTATTTCAACAGCAGCAGACTCACATTTTTCTCAAGTGCACACAGAACACTCTTCAGAATAAATCACGTTGGGCTACAAAACAAGTATTAACAAATTTAAGAAGATACACATCATCTCAATATCTTTTCTGACCATAATGGTATAAAACTAGAAATCAATAACAAGAGGAATACTGGGAAATTTCCAATTGTGTGGAAATTAAACAGCACACTCCTGAAAAACCTGTGGTTAAAAGTTTAAAGAGAAAATGAAAAATGTATTTTGAGGCAAACACTCACAACATGCCAAAATTTATGAAATGTAGCAAAGGCTGTTCTAGGAGGAAAGTTTATAGCAATGAATGCTACATTAAAATAAAAAGAAGAAAAAACCACAAATCTGAAATAAACAACCTAAAATCACACCTCAAGCAACAAGGAAAAGAGAAACAAATTAACTCCAAAGTCAGTAGACTAAAGAAAGTAATGAAGATCAGAAATAAATGAACTAGAAATTAGAAAGATAATGGAAAATATAAAACAACTCAAAGCTGTTTTATAAAAATATAACCAAAATGGACAGATAGACCTTTACCTAGACTAATCATGAATAAAAGAGAGAGGATTCAAATAAATAAAATGGGAAAAGAGACATTTCAACTAATCCTACAGAAATACAAAGCATCATTCAAGAATACTATAAAAATTATATGCCAACAAATATTATAAAAGAAATGTATAGAGTCCTAGAAACATACTACTTGAAAGACTGCATTATGAATAAATAGAAAATCTATACAGACCAACAATGCATAAGAAGATTGAATCAGTAATTAAAATCCTCCAAACAAGGAAAGCTGGAGACGAGATGGCTTTTCTGGTAAATTTTACCAAGCATTTAAACAATAATTTACACCAATCTTTTTCAAACTATTCAAAAAATTAAAGAGAAAGAAAAAAATTAAACTCATTTTATGCGACCAGAATTATTCTAAAACCAAAGTTGGATAAGAACACTGTAAGCAAAGGAAATTACGGGGTACTATCTCTGATGAACATCAATGCAAAAATTCTCAACAAAATACTAGCAAACCAAATTCAACAGCACATGAAAGAATCATTTACCATGATCAAGTAGGATTTATCCTTGGGATGCAAGAATGTTTCAAAACATGCAAATCAATAAATAAGATACACAACACTACATTAACAGAATGAAAGATTTAAATAATATGATCATTTCAATGGATCCAGAAAAGCATTTAATAAAATTCAAATTTTTTCCTGATAAAAATTCTTAACAAACTACATACAGCATGACTGTATTTCAATATAATAAAATTATATTTGAAAAGTCCACAGCTGATATCACACTCAACAGTGCAAAGCTACAACCTTTTTCTCAAAGTTTAAGAACAAAACCAGAGTGCCCACTCTCATCATTTCTACTCCTCTATATAGGATTGGAAGTCCTAGTCTGAGTAATTAGACAAGGAAAGAACAAGAAAAGGCATCCAAATTGGAAAGGAAGAATTTAAACTGGCTCTGTTTGCAGATAGCATAATCTTATCTATGGAAAACCCTAAAGACTACACCAAAAAACTGTTAGAATGAAAAAAAAAAAAAGATCCAGTAAGCTTGCAGGATACAAAATCAGTATACAGAACTCAGTTTTGTTTCTATTTACTGACAACGAACTTTCCAAAAAATGAATTAAGAAAGCAATCTAATTTACAATAAAAAAAATAAAAAATTGGGAATACAGATAGCCAATAAAGTGAAAGATCTGTACACTGAAAGCTGTCAAACATTGATGAAAAAAGATGGAGAAGAGACATAAATGGAAATATATCCTATGTTCATAGATTGGAAAATTAATATTGTTAAAATGTCCATATACCACGGAGCAATTCATAGAATCAATGCAATCCCTATTAAAATTCCAATAACAGTTTCTACAGAAATAATTTTAAAAATAATAAAAGTTGAATGAAACACAATATCGAAAGTAATCTTAAGAAAAACAAAGCTAGAGATATTACCCTTTCTAGTTTCAAAGTATGTTACAAAGTAATCAAAACTGTATTGTATTTGCACAAAAATGATGCACATTCAATGGAACTGAGTAGAGAGCTAAGAAATATATACACACATATATGGTCAGCTAATCTTTCACAAGGGCACAAAGAGTATACACAAGAAAAGGATAATCTTCTCAATAAATTGTGCTGGGGAAACTGAATATCCACATGCACAAGAATAAAACTGAATCCTTGTCTAATATTATATACAACAATTAACTTCAATTACTTAAATATAAGGTTTGAAAACATAAAACTCCTAACAGAAAACAGAGAAAAACACCTTGATATTGGTCTTGGCAATATTTTATTGGCTATAACAACAAAAGTACAGCCAACAAAAGCAAAAATACACAAGTGATACTGCATCAAACTAAAAAAAAAACAAAAACAAACAAAAAAAATCTGCACAGCAAATAAACAAAATGAACATTAAACCAAATAGCTCAATTAAAAAGTGCTCCAAAGGCCTGAAAAGATATTTTTCAGAAGAAAATATAAAAATGGCCAACAGGTACATGAAAAGGGCTTAACATCACAAATCATCAGGGAAATGCAAATTAAAATCACAAGGAGATATCACCTCACACTAGTTACAATAGCTATTATCCAAAAGAAAATGGATTGTACATTATACATTAAACATGATATATAAACCTTTATACATTGATGTATGAACCTTTGTACATTGAAAAGGTGTTAGTAGAGGTGTGGAGAAATGGAACCTTTTCACAATGGAAACTTTACCAACACTATTTGGTGTTAGTAAAAGTATGGATAAATGGAACCTTTGTACAATGTTAGTAGAAATGTAAATGGATACAGGCATGATGGAAAATAGTATGGAGGTTCCTCAAAAATTAAAAATAGAGCAACCATGCAACCCAGCAATCTCATATCCAGGTATACATTCAAAGAAATTGAAGTAAGTATCTTGAAGACATATCTGTACTCTCATGTTTGTTGCAGCATTATTCACAATAGCCAATATATAGAAACACCTAGCTGTTCAATTGTTAAAGAAAATATGGTGTAGTGGTATATTTGTGTGTGTGTGTGTGCACAAAAGAATATGATTCCACGATTAAAAAAGGAAATCTTGCCCTTTGTGACAATGTAAATGAAAGTGGAGGACATTACGCTAAGAGAAATAAGCCAAACACAGAAAGGCAAATACTCTGTATGAAACAGAGATACTACTTAATTAGGAGAATCTGGTTGTGATGCACAGATCATTGTCTGCCAGCTCATTACCTTAAATCCAACTTCCATGACACAACACTAAGAATTCAAACTTATCTGTAGATGGAATATTAAAAAGTCAAACTCATACAAGCAGAGAGTAGAATGGTGGTTACCAGAGGCTGGGATAATGGAAATGAGGGGATGTAGGTTAAAAGGTCAAGCATTAGTTACAAGACATGTTCTAGAGATCTAATGTACAGCATGGTGACTATAGTTAACAGTACTGTATTGCTTGCTTGACATTTGATAAGTGAGATTTTAAGTGTCTTCACCACACACAGACTCATACACAAACATATATGCACAATCAAATAGCAACTGTGAATGGTCATGCTGTGTTAATTGACTTGATTATGGTAATCATTATACAATGTATATGTATAATCACATCATCACATTGTGCACTTTGAATACATACAATTTTTATTTGTCAATTGTACCTCAATACCTGAGAGGACTAATGAAACAGAGATACTATTTAATTAGGAGAATCTAGTTGTGATGCACAGAACATTGTCTGCTAGCTCATTACCTTAAATCCAACTTCTCTGACACAAGACTAAGAATCCAGTAAATCACTGGGAAGATGGAGAATGGTTGAGTCTTATTAATGGCAATCAAAAGACAGTCAAGCACCCAAAAACACAGTAAATAATTATACTGTAAGAATTGGTATGTTGACATAGTTTTAGGTAAAATATATGCATTCGTCTACCTGACCCAGCAGTGTCTAGTCACAAAATATTATGTGGAAACAATTTAAATTGTACCATGTTTGGGTAAAATCAAAGTTGTTTACTTTGTACACATACACAAAGCTACAAAGATGATGAAATAACATTTTTGGATACTTTATTGTGTAAATAATTAATTAGTAAGGGTGTAATTATACTTAGCCTTTGTTTTTTCCTAAAATGTTTTCTATGCAATGACTATTTTAAGTGTAGTCTGAATGCATGATAATTTTTAGTTCTAACAAGTTTAAAAAACAGATAAAGATAATTGTTCATAAAAAAATGCCCATTCCATAGATTACCCCTCAATTCTGCTTCTACTACCAATGACACATTCTCCTCTTCCTTCTTGAGCAATAAGATATTTCTACCCCATTATACTGCATCTTCTTTACAACTGTCCATATTGATAAAGTAATATTATTTCCCATATAAACTGGTTTTTATTGTGTGCTTGTTACATTATTATATTTACAAAAGAAGTGTTTGAATTTCTTAGGCTGAGATGTAATGCATCATATTTCTTGTCAAAATTACTGAAAATAATTTTTCCATTCATATTAAGAATAATTTGTACTAGACAATATTCCCAGTGTATGGAAGTGCCTGCTCTAGATTAAGAAAAATGTAAATCATACAAAGTTTATAATAAGAGGGATAAGAATACCAAGAAGAAATTAACATACCAACAAGTCAAATTCAGCAAAGTAAAGAAGTAGAGCTTTGAAAACAAGAGGTTGGGTAGATTTTGGATTAACTGACAATTAAGATGAGGAATTCCCATGCTGAGTTATTCATTTGATAGATGTAAACCTAAACATAAGCACAAAGGAGTTGCCATTTATGGTAATCACTGGACACTCTTACTGCAGTGAATAGTTTGTGTTCAGAATGAATAGAAGTTTGGAAGTTTGGAAGGCACAATGAATATGTACATTGTGTGTGTGTGTGTGTGTGTGTAACATAAAAAGTGTAACATTTATATTAAAAAGATAAAATTCCAAACAAAATCCTCAAGTGTAAATCTGCCAGGATATTCTGAAATTCCTTCCAAGTGCTCCTATGTCTTTCTGGGTATAGCCTAATGCACTCACCCAACTCATTTGTTGGAGATGATGTTTCTAAATTTTGACATATTCCAAGAGAATCTTATGGGAGAAGATGGTACCTCCCCACTCTAGGAGGCCTTGATTATTAGCCTCTCTGACAGAAGCTCCTAGATAAGAAATGAACACATGGCTTCTGAATTCTTCTCTAGGAAACTCATTTTCCTTGTTAGCTCATTTGAAGACACAGATGAGCTATGGTCTTGACCCCTATCACATTGTTTGTGAAGTGGAAATATGCATTGGAAAGCAAAAAGGCTAAAACCCTCTGACTGAATACCATTTGCCATTTTTAAGTAAATGTGGGATTCTTGTTAAAGATGATTTTGGGGTGAAAGTGCAGGAAAGGCCTATGGCTAGAATAAAAGTGCGAATAATTCTGTGCCTACACATATCATAGTAGGCCATCTGTCCCCTTTGGGAAATAGACTGATTGCAAAATCTTCAAGTTTCTATTATAATATTTATTACAGTCTAGTTTGCAGTAATTTTATCTGGCCTGCAGAAACCGTATTATGGGCAGTTGTGCCTCACCATCAGTAAAATCTTAATGAGGACAAAATTGATCTAATCAATTTACCATCACTACTCAGCTCACTATATCCAAAAGCTGCTCTTTAAAAACTTTCTGTCCTGGGAGGACCAATCACGATGCCTGTTTTGCTTGCAGATTTTGTCAGAAGAAAACTTCCAGGCCATATCCCTAGGTGAGGGAATAGCACAAACACATGTTTTGCTGACTTACCTCTTAACAACAAATACAACAGCTCGGACCAGTGGAGGACATTTAACACAATGATGACCAAGCTATTATAAAATTTAGCCAGCATGTACTATTTGCCTCCCAATATCTGTTATGCTTCTTCCTTTGTATATTAAAAAAAAAAAAAGAAAAAAAAGAAAATAAAACCTCAATTTTAACTAGGAACCTTGTTACCCTACTAAATGATTACATTTCTTTTGCAGTTTAGCATCACTACTAAGTTACTAAGTACTGGCTAACAAAAAGAAGAAAAAAAATTCATAACACTTCTAAACGTTGCTTTTTTTATTTCTTCCCTCTGACACCTGGAATTTAAACACAATAGCTGAAGTATTATAACCATGATGTGACCCTGGGAAAAGAAGCCACACTGAGAGAAGTACCGCTTCCTTAGAACATTTTCTAGACTGTTTTACCCCCAATGTCTTTAACAGGAAATAAATAAATTTCTACCTCAGGTCATCATTTTTTGAGACTCTACTATTCTCAGTCTAAAATTAATCTAACAAGTATTATTGGCTAGTTGCCTGGGAGGCAGAAGTGACAGTAAAGATGGTGAAGTACAAAATGATTCCCTCATTTTCTGTTGTAATTTTGGGCGGAGGATCATTAGCTTGTAGTAGCAACTGTAATAAAAGCTGCACCAAGACATGCAGTAACATAACGTCTGTGTCATGTTAAATCAGAGTCCTAAAATGAGTATCAACAACTTCCTGATGCATCAGGTCCAATGCTGATGTACAGCATTGGATCGTGAATATTCCAGTTTTGATAAAACCTGAAAGTATGAAAATCCCTGGAGTCTTGTTAGATGTTAGTTCCTGGGCGAGACAAGGTAGCATACATCTGTAGTCCTGGCATGCTAGAGGCTGAGGAGGGAGGATCACGTGAGGTCAAGAGTTTAAGGGTAGCCTGGGCAACATAGGAAGACTCTGTCTCTAAAAAAAATAAAAATAGAAATAAAAAATAAGTTAGTTGGGCAGTAGAATCACTTTGAGTTTCTTGTGAGCTGTGATAGCACCACTGCACTCCAGCCTGATCAAAAAAGATTTGTTAGATTGCAAACTTTCTTACCGTCCTATATATTTTTATGATAAACCTTCAATTGCAGGAGAAAATCTAAGAACAACAGGTTCTTCACACATACTGCTTTCTTTTCATGGCTTTTTTAGAGTGCTGATGGATGCACCTAGTTATTCTGTCTTCTCCATATAATTGTTTGTCGAGACTGAAGACTCTAACGTCATAGTATTTGAAGAACATATCCCTTTTTTCCACTTCTGTTGAGATAAACTCTAATCAGATACTGTCTACTGCCTAAACATTTGACATTGAGTCTTCCTAACATCTTACCCCTCCACATCAATGTCAAGGTCATGCTGATACAGGACATGGAAATAAATTATTTAGGCAGATAATGAGGGCAAAAGAGTCCTTGGCAGAACTTCCCTTCTGACAAGAAGCAGCCCAAGAAAACATCTCTTTTCTAACAAAGAGCAGCCTGAAAGATTGAACAGCAAACATAGATAAGGAAGTTGGAAGCTTGCACGGGGCGACCCTGGCAGCTGCGCCAATAGAAAAGGGCTACCTGGGTGCCAGGCATGTCCACCATGGGGGATTCTCATTCCTTTTTTTTTTTTTTTTTTGTTAGCATGCATACAGTAAGAAAGAAATAATCAACATGGTGTAGCTACCTGCCTGCATAATAAAAGATTGGGGGGGGGGGGGGGGGAAACTGGCAGAGATTTGTGCCCTGTGCAGATGGCACTTCTGGTCCTATCCAGTTTTTTGCACCCTATGTAGATCAGACATTTCCTCCCCACTAGCTCATCGGTAAAAACCCCTGCATTTCACCTCAGATTGGCAATCCATTTTTCTGGGACTTCTCTCTGTAGTAGAGAGCTATTCTCTTTCTTTCACCAATTAATTCTCTGCTCTTAACTGCACCCTTTGTGTGTCTACATACTTGATCTCCGTGACCGTGAGACAAAGAACCTTGTGTGTCACCCCAGACACCATATCTTCTTTGATGTTTTATGGGCCTAGAAAATGTTGCATTATTCCCACTTGGTTTAGTGTTGTTTATTCTATAGAAATGACTCTGTACTTTTTTAATGTTGAGCTGCTCCATCTCCAAGCTAACAAAAAGCCAAAGACATTCCTCAACACTTTCTGAAAAATTATACCCAAAAACTTCAGTTTCACATTCATCATAGCCTTACTTTACACTAGTCATCATGTTCATCTGCTCTAGACCTATAGTCAACAATGCCTCATTTTGGAGCCTCTTCTGTATCTCTGTCTTTGCTTGTGTTTATCCAACTGCCAAGAATGTCTTCTATTATCCCATGAACCCTTGTACTTTTGCTAAAACCACAACCATTGTTTTGAACTGAATATTTGTATCACCCCCAAATTCACAGGCCAAAGCCCTTACACACAATGTGATGGTATTTGGAAGTTCATCTTTTGAGAGGAAACTAGATTTAGATTAGACCATGAAGACAAGACACTCAAAATGGGTGTGATGCCCCTATTAGAGGAGGAAGAGCGATCTCTTTCTTTCTGTCTCTCCATGCACACACACAGAGGAAAGGCCATGTGAGGATACAATGAGAAATTGGCACTCTACAACTCTAAAAAAAAGTCCTTACCCGAACCCAACCATACTGGCATCCTAATCTTGGACTTCCAGCCTCCAGAATTGTGAGAAAATAAATGTCTGTTGTTTAAACCACCCAGTATATAGTATTTTGCTACGACAGCTCAAACAGACCAAAACAGTCATTTTTCAAGTCTCACATCAGATTATCTCCTAAATGGAGCTTTCTTGCTTCCTCCTCAATCTTCCCACCAGATATGAGCTTACTCAGCTATGAAATCTGGTAATTTCTTATTTGTAACACTTGGTATAATAGCATGTAATCCCAATTTACTATATGAAATTTTTCTTGTGGAAGACAAGGCCTGGGTGATATGGTTTGGATCTGTGTCACCATCAGATCTCATGTCAAATTGTAATATCTATTGTTGGAGGTGGGACCTGGTGGGAGGTTACTGGATTATGGGGGTGGAGTTCTCATGAATGGTTTAGCACCATCCCCCTTTGTTACTATATAGTAAGCGGGTTCTCATGAGATCTGGTTGTTTAAAAAGAGTAGTACCTCCCTGCTCTCTGTCTTCCTCCTGTTCTGGCCATGTAAGATGTGCCTGCGTCCCCTTCACTTTCCACCATGACTGTAAGTTTCCTGAGGCTTCCACAGAAGCAGAGGCAGCTATGCTTTCTGTACAGCCTGCAGAACTGTGAGTCAATTAAATCTCTTTTCTTTATAAATTACTCAGTCTTAGGTATTTCTTTATAGCAGTGTGAGAACAGACTAATACACTGGGTCTTTTTCTTCTTTGAGTTACACAAATATTATTTGCAAATTTAATATGTGTTCAATTGAATCGAGTGTGTTTCTATTGACTTTGTTAAAATTATTTCCCTGGAACAAGGTGGCAAAATCATACTGTTTAGTTTCCAATCAGCTGGACTAACTTCATTACCGTATCTTACATAGCCAGGCAAAATACAAGGTTTGTAAAGAATGCATCTTTTGAAGTTCAACATTTATAATTAAAAATTACAGTTTGGGTGAAGAAGGAATATATAGATTGAGTTATTTAAATTGTATGGTGGCTTAAACGTAATGGATAAATTCAGCTTTCTTGATCAATACTTAAGATCAACTAGACTCATTTCCTAAACCCCCTTTGTGATTCTTCAATTTTTTTTTTTTTTCCTTAAAAGACGAATTAGGGAATTTCAGAACACTGGGAATTAAAGAGAAACAAAAGAACAAGTGACTCACCTATTAACTCCTAAAACCCTCTTTGTTGAGAATGAAAATTAAGAATGGGGGGAAGCGGGGAGATACAATGTAATATTTTGATTAATAAAACAGATTTCACTGTTGGATCTGAGTTCAGACCTTGACTGTGCTGCTTGCTGAATATAGAACTGGACAAGTCACCAAATCTCTTTCAAACCCCTAGATACCCCATAAATGAACTGTCTAGCACTTTCTACTGGTGTCTGTGGGATTAGGGGAGACAATGAATATGGAGAACTCGTTTTCCATTATAGTCACATAGTTGCTATTCTATAAATTATTGTTTTTCGATTAATTATATCTGTGTATCCTTTGTCTTGTGAACTTATTTAAAACAAACGAGATCTATGACATGTATTGTCATTAGGATTACAATTTTAAGTGCCCCTCAATTTTATTTCTAGATAAAGGCATTTTTTCTAATCCTTTTTCAAATATTCTGCCAATCCTACTATATTTCATAAGGAAATCAAATCACAGTAACCAAAGTATAGAGAGCCAATGAAGTTATGTTCCATAATGTTTGCCCTATGTTTTGTTTTATTCTTTTTACCTCTCAGCTTTAATTTTCTGAACGTTTTCAGGGCAGTAATACTATCACTCTTGCTTTTAGTAAGTTAGTCATGTAGCTGGAAGTGTTAAGCGGGTGTTGAAAATGGAGAAAAACAATAAAAAGAAGCAGGGATAATTTTCTAAACAGGCTTTAAAAGCACCTCTGGTCAATTAACTTTCTTATTTTAAGAAAAAACTGAAGTTCACATTAACTAAGAATCTTATTTTACCTACAACTTCCAGGATCTTGGTATCTATATTCTTCCCAAATCTTTTGTCAGAAGAGCAATTTCTCATCTTACAGAGCCATCACACTTGCAGGAATAAGCACCCTTTCTTGCAACTTTCAAAAGGCACCTTTAACCTCTCTTCTCTGAATGAAGTAAATAATGATAAAAATCTAAATGTCAAAGTTCCTTCAAAACATATCTGGTGCAGCTATTTAAAATTATGAGTTAGAAACTTTTCTGTGTAAATATTTTATAGCTGTAAAGGATCTACAGTATTATTGCACTCTTAAGTGAATGACAAATACTACTGTCAGACTGAATGAACAGCAATCTTCTTCGACTGCTTTTAGGTAATGGATACCTTTTAATGTACTGTTTTCTGTTAGCCATTCCCAGAGGTGGTCCAGGTTTACAAGCGTATTCTCAGTCTAGAGAGTCAAAGTTGTGGGGAAAATATACTAAAATATTCTCCTTCTAGCACTCCACCCATAACTGTGCTACTCTTCTGTTGTCAGTACAAAGTAGGAGACAAGAGAAAAGCAGAAGAAAGATAAATGTCCAGTCTCTTCAGCCTACATGGAAGAATATAGCTACACTCAGTTCTAAAGAGTTCTTATTATGCGAGGAGATCATAACAATCTTTTTACATGTTTAAATCCCTGTCTGTAAATCTTTGCCCTCATCCCCTTTACATACCCCTGTCTTTTATTTAAATCTCTCAGAGACTGGACTTCAAATGAATCAGCTTGAGTAAGGTGTCTACTCATCATTAGACAAACAGTATCTGGCAGTAATGGTGTGACTTTAGAGGGACACCTTTGTCAACAGTCCTCAAGGGGCAAGGCAAAACTGTCAAAACCAATAAGATCTCCACAACAATGAACTCAGGGGCTGTGGTGTAACTATCAGTTTCCAAAAACTGATACATATACATATACATAATTTGAAGTACCATTCACTTATCCTGAAAAAAATTGGTAAAATATACTTTTTTACTATTGCTCTAAGTATAACTAAAAAATTTAGACATTAGATATAAAACAAATATAAGAAGGATCTGAAAAGTGGAGAGAAGAAGGCAAACTAACTAGAGACCTGGGAACCCAAGGAACAATTGGCTGGAGAGTGCAGTGGGTTTTCTTTTTGTCCAATTTATTCTACACTTGGAACAGGAGAAGTTGGTAACCCACAAATGCCAATAACCCTAGGGGGAAAAGGCCTAACAAGACTAGAAAGGGGCAGCCTCACAAGAGAAAAAAAAAATTAGACATTGCTAATGTTAAGATGAATAGAGTCAGGAAGAAAACTGATCCTTAGAGGAGTAACACTAAGGACTATCTCTCCAAACATATATAATTTTCTTAAACATTTTCTGCATACACATTTTGAAACATGAACAGTGATATAATCTTGCTTCAACTGTCAAATATAAATTAGAAAACACAAGAGGAGAAAGAAGGAGTCTATTTTTTTATTCACGTTATTGTTTAGCATGTTTTGTTTTTTTCTAAGGTTTCAAGACCTATTCTTTATTGTTTCCTTTATATTTAAAGAGCTTCTTTTAGTCATTGCACCAGCAAAGGAAATTTTCATTTTTCTTCATTTTAGAATGTCCTTATTTCCTCTTTGATTCTGAAGGGTATTTTCTTTATATATAAGTTTCTGGGTTCACATTGATATTATTTCAGCCCTTGAAAAATATTGTTCTACTTCTTTCAGGTCGCTATAACTTCTCATGAGAAATTCACTTTCATTTAAATAGTTTTTCCCTTTTTAGTAAAGTGTTTCTCTTTTGTGGGTTTCTGGATTTTTTTTTCTTTGTTTTCCTATGTTTTAAATTACATATATGTATAGGTACTTGAGAACTGATGGTTGCACCACAGCATCCAAGTTCAGATCTCAACTATAAAACTTAAACCTACAAAACAGAAATGAAACAGATCAAAGAAGATACAAGTAAATAGAAAGATATATTGTGTTCAGGAACTAGAAGACACAATCTAGTGAAGATGTAAATAATTTCCAAACTAATATTCAAGTTTAACACAATGACTATTAGAATCTAAGCAAGCTTTCTATAGATATAGACAAAATTATTTAAAAAATTTAATTTAAAAAGCAAATAAAGTAGAAGAACTAAAAGGTTTTTGAAAGACAACAACAAAGGGTAGACTGCATCTACCTGTTGTTAAAATTCATTATACAGCAATAGTAATAAAGACTGTGTGGTGTTGGTGAAGAGTTAGATGTATAACACGAAAAAGCAGAATGGATTTACCAGACATAGATACACACAAATATGTCCAACTTATTTTTGACAAAATTAAATAATTATTGAAAAGATACCCTTTTCAGCAAATGATGCCGGTATAATTAGGCATCTATTGACACAAAGTAAACCTTGTCAAAGTCTCAAAACTCACACAAAAATTAACTAAAATGGATGATGGACTTCAATAAAAAACAATCTATGGAACTTTTGAAAAAAATAGGAAATCTTTAGGATTTAAGATTTAGTCAAGAGCTCTTAGACTTGAAATCAATAACATGATATATACAATGAAAATTGGCTAATTTGACTTTGTAAAATTTTGTTTCAAGTTTTGCTTTATGAAATTTTTGTTAAGAAGATGAAAAGACAAGATACAGACTGCAAGAAAATATTTGCAGACCAAGTACCACAACAAACTAGTATCTAGTATATTTAAAGGACTCTCAAAACTCAACAATATAAAAAAAAAATCAATTAGAAAATTGACCAAAGACAGGAAAATATCTTTTGTCCACTAGAATATATGGATAGCAAATAAGCACATAAAAAATGCTCAACCTTATTGGCTATTATAGAAATGCAAATGAAAACATAATGAAATATTACTACATATGTATCACAATTGTTGAAATATTTTAAGTACAAAATCTAACCCTAGCAGGATATATTTACTTGTATTTCTAATTTTACTTTAAGGCTAGTCAGATGAAGCAGTGGGAGTGGAGAAAGACAAATAAATCTGTAACTGGTTGTGATCAGTTAGTTGTAAACTCCTCTGCACTCAAACCATCCCTTAGCAGGATCTAAAGAACATGAATCACTCATGAACTGCTGGCTGGTGAGAATGTGAAATGGTATAGCGAGTCTAGAAAACAGTTGGCAGGTTGTTAAAAAATTCAATGTTCAACTACTGTATGGCCCAGAAGTTGCATTTATTCTAGACATTTATTCCAGATAAATGAAGACTTATGTTCACATAAAAACTTGGGCACAAGTGTTTAAGAAAGGGTTTTCTTCTTAATAGACTTAACTGGCAACAAACTAGATATTTTTCAAGAGATAAATGTTTAAACTGTGGAAGATCTACACCATGGAATACTACTCAGTATAAAAAAAAAAAACTATTCATATACAGAATATCTTGGATAAACCTGCAAAAAAGTGCAAAGTGAAAAGAGCAAATTTCAAAAGGTTGTATGATTCCATTTACATAACATTACTGAAATGACAAGATTATCAAAATGGAGAACAGATTTATGGTTGCCAAGGGCTTTCCAGGGTCGCAGGTGGGAGGAAAGTGAGTGTGGCCATCAAAGAGCAACACGAGGGAATTTTCTGGTGATGGAAATGTTCTGAATCTTTGCTGTATTAAAACCAATATTTTAGTCTTTATATTGTACTTTTCATGTTGTAGTTTTCAAGAAGTTGCCTTTGGAAGAAACTAGGATAATGGTACACACAATTTATAGTAATCTCAAAAAAAAATTTAATTAAAACAAATACCATGCAAAAGTACTACAAAACAACGTAAATAAGAAAGTTATCTAATAAATGAAATCGAAATGCAAAGAATGAATTTATTAACAATTTTGGACAGACCTTCTGTCCTTTAGTGATCCACAGAAAGGGGAAATAAAATCTTGAAGAGTAAGTCACTTTAAAACAAAAAGCAGGGATGAAATGTATCCCAGGTAGAGGGACATAACTGGCTAACACACAGAAACAGTGATGTGCTTGGCATGTGGGGTGACGTATTGGGTCATTGCATAGCAATAACTGGCTGGATGAATACATCATAAAATCAAATCATCCAACCTAAAGCATGCACCTTATTTTTCTGCCACGGTTTACCAAATTAGGGTATAAAATTTTGTGTGAAGTATCAGTTGCTTCCCAAAGGCTCATCATTCATCCAATAAGAACTTCAGCATCTCATTCACCTTCCAGAATATTCTCAAAATCCCAAATCTCTAACAGTCTCCATTCAGTAACACTTCATCATGACATGCGATTTTTTTTTTTTTTTTTTTTTTTTGAGATGGCGTCTCGCTCTGTCGCCCAGGCTGGAGTGCAGTGGCCGGATCTCAGCTCACTGCAAGCTCCGCCTCCCGGGTTCACGCCATTCTCCTGCCTCAGCCTCCCAAGTAGCTGGGACTACAGACGCCCTCCACCTCGCCCGGCTAGTTTTTTGTATTTTTTATATTTTTTTAGTAGAGACGGGGTTTCACGGTGTTAGCCAGGATGGTCTCGATCTCCTGACCTCGTGATCCACCCGTCTCGACCTCCCAAAGTGCTGGGATTACAGGCTTGAGCCACCGCGCCCGGCCCGACATGTGATCTTAAATGTTTTACCTTAAGAATCTCATTAACTAGGTAGGATGCGGTGGCTCACACCTGTAATCCCAGCTCTCTGGGAGGCTGAGGCAGACAGATCACCTGAGGTCAGGAGTTCAAGAACAGTCTGGTCAATATGGTAAAATCTTATCTCTAGGAAAAACATAAAAAATAGCCGGACATGGTAGCATGCGCCTGTAATCTCAGCTACTGGGGAGGCTGAGGCAGGAGAATTGTTTGAACCCGGGAGGTGGACATCACTGCACTCTAGCCTGGGTGACAAGAGCAAGACTCTATCTCAAAAATAAAATAAAATAAAATAAAATAAAATAAAATAAAATAAAATAAAATAAAGAAAGGAATGCCATAGACTAGAAGTAATAGTTCCTGAAAGTTTTAGTGAGTGTAATTGAATCTTCTTTCTGACAAAAAGTGTTAAATTCTCCCATCCCACCTCACCCCAAGTACTGTTCAATTAATCTGTCTCTAGACCTCCCCTTATTGTGACAGCTGGGATATTCTTTGTTTTTGAAAAGGGGGCTCTTTTTTTCTTTTAGCCTAAGGAAAGAATAATTCTTCAAAGTTGCATGCATACACATATAAAAAGAAACATATTAAGAATCTACCACGTGAATAGAAACATTGAGGGGGATGAAGGACTTGATTGTACTCAAAAACCTACTGACACATCTCACTTTGAGGAGACAAATTTTCCTGAGTCCAGCAAAAGTAGCAACAGTTGACTTTCTTTAAGATATACTTACTTCTAGTTACTTTTATTCTTCACCAAGTGGCTATCACCATGATAACCATTGGCTTATGCAACATAAGTAATTTATATAATAACATTAAACTTTGTTATCAATTTCAAATAGAGTCAGATAATACTTAGTTATATGACATTAGGATGCTTTTCTTTTTTTTTACTTTGTTTTTCCCAGGCAATAGGTGAGTTATCGTTAACTTTTAAAATGTTGCAATTTTTTTCAAATTTAGCCTAATAATCCCCTACGTCTAAATATTAAATATAACTTCTCAGAGTTTTATCATTTATAGTGTTTTATTTCTCCTCCAAAATAAAAAAAAAAAAAAAGTTTTACCAGAAAGGAATTAGTCATCACATTTGATAGGTGATGAATGGGGAACTTAGCTAGAGAGAGGATTCCTTAATCTCTAAGGTCTAACAGCTGATGCCAAAATTTGGCAAAAAACTATAGTCTTATGTAGAAGACAGGGGAGGAAACAGGTATTTATTGACTATCTACCATAAGTCAGCCACTGTGGTAAATACTAGAACCAAATTTTATCTCATTTTACCAAAACAAAAGCCCAGGGTCTAGTGTTGTCCATACTTAGCTCATGCATAAAGAATTTGTGACTCAGAGAGACAAATCAGCTTACCAGAGGACGTTTTTCTACCATGAGAGCTGGAATTTAAATTTACACTTTCTGACTACCAGTTCCAAAAACCTGTATTGTTCCCACTGCTAACTGGAAACAATGGCAATATAATCTAATATATATTAAATATTTGATATATGTCAAGCATTGCTTTAAAGTGCTCTTTTTTTTTTTTTGGCTAATGTTTTACTTTTGTTTTTTGTAGAAAATCTTTGCTCTCCTTAAGTTAATAAAAAATATATGCTTTCATTCCAATCAAAATACTTCCCCAGCATTTTTTAAATTTTGTTTTATATTGGAGCTGACAGAAAAAAACCTTTTCCCTCTCTGATCATGCAGCTATCTATGTCTGGGATTAGGCAGCCAGCTCTCTTACATAATGGAGAATTTTGTCTGATAGAACTAAGAAAACATTCAGAGAAAACAGATTTAGAAGAGGCATTTTTTTATTTAAAATTCCTGTTTCAAAGACTCCTACAATCCCACATCCAGATTTACTGCTGCTGTTCAAACTGTGGTTTTTACATATTCACTAATTATAAGGCTTCTTATTTGTGTTCTGTTTTTGCAGTTGCTTTGTTATTTTACTTAAATATACCTTTACTGCATGAAGACAACTTTATAAACATTGTTTCATTCAATCCTAGAATCAACCATGTTAGATCATTCATTCATCCATTCAATATTATTGGTCTTATACACCATATACTGCCCTAGTTGTTGAAGCTACAACAGTGAACAAATCAAACCAAGTGTCCTGCCCTCATCCGTATTATAAGGTGAAGCAATTGAAGCACAAATAATTTAAATGTCTTACATAAGATTTCAGCATTAGTAAATGGCAAAGGAAAAAACTGAAACAAAGTTGATGTGAAGTTCATATCTCAAATTCTCATTATTTGAGACTCATGTTAATGAGAGCCTCTTTCTCCCTTTCATTTGCTCTCTTGGGAGATCCAAAAAAATTGAATATAAGTATTAAGTTTTATTTATGATTGCTTAAGAGATGAATACTACATGGCTTGGGGGAATGTCTGGAGTCAGGAAATTATTTCTTATCAATTGAATGTTTCTTTTGCTTAGTCAACGTAGACTTTGCTAAGTTTACTAAGATGGATAGAGTTAAGAGAAAAATTGATCCTCAGAGGAGTCACACTGAGGACACTTTCCATATAAAAACAAACATCTTGTTATAGGAATTCTTACTCACAGAGTGATATATGTCTAAGAAATCCTATTTCAGAAACTTTCTTTTCCTAGAATTTAGAACTCATGAATCTAGTGAAATGGTTAAAAGCCTTGCTGAGAAATCCAACAGTTTTGCAGTCAAACTTCTGGATCTTTCATGAATTTATTTAATACAAAATAATTTATGCAATAACTATTTTGAGTATTTTGCATCCCTGCCGTTTTAAAATAAAAGCCAGCTTAAAATCGCAAACCAGTCTGCCATTCTACCACTTTGCGCCCTACATGCCAACCATCTGAATCTCAGCTGTTGTCTGAATGTTTCTTGTGCTCATGTGTCTCCACATCCTTGCTCATATTTCTCTGCCTAGAGACTTTCCCTTTCTGTCTATATTTTCCTTTGCTTCATTTCACACATCCCTCTTGCCACTACCAGCTCACATTTTCAACTGAAGAGCTTCTTTTCATTATTCAAGGCCTAGCTCAAAGTTTGTCTCTACTAAGCATTCTCTCTTAATTATCCTCTCCCTTTCAATTTACATAAAACCTTCCCTCCTCTCGTTATTGTTCCATTCACATGTTTATTCTAGTGTGTCGTGCCCCCAGTAGTCTTTTTCTATTATGTTTTGTTTCTAATTTGAGCTCTGTGAAAAACAGAGCTGGATTCTTTTCTATATTTATTCTTCCAGTGCCTAATTTAATGCTTAGTTAATATTAAAAATCAGATAATTATTAATGAGTTCAAGTTGTTTTGCTGAATAGTAACAGAAACAATGTTTTATTATCAGAAAGATAATAACTAAAAAGATGGATTGATAGATACCTGAAATTCATGGATTTATATAAGTGGAAATATTATATTAACAGCTTTCACCAGAATTTCTCTTTGGGAATGAGGAAAGTTTGTTTAAGAAGACAACTTGAAGTGTTTTGTGGGTACAAGGTAGAATAAGAAAGCTTGAGTCAGCCAGCATCAGAAAGCATGAAGCCAGTGAAAGAACAAGGTGCATCACCAAAGGTAACATAATTAACAAAAGAGAGATCAGGAGAAAGGGATTCTTGAAAAGAAACAATGGATAGAATTGGTTGTGAGAATCACTACCAGAGGGATGGGTGAAAGCTTATTGTACGTTGGTAGTACCTAGCAATCCAGTTGAAACGTAGTGCACATCTGCACTGTAAATCTCTTTTCAGAGACTTCCATTTCTGGAAGTAAATGATTGCTCTCCACTATCTTTTAAAACAAAATTCTAAAAATTCTGTTTAATGTAAAGTAAGCAGATCTCTAAGTTTATACTTTTGTTTTCAAAAAAGTAAGGAAAATTCCCAGGGGATGAAATGTAAAAAATAGGCTAAAACTTAGAGCAAAAATGCGCTGGGTGGACTAAATCCATGTGGCAGTCTTAGTGATCAAACGGCTTCAGTTTTACTGGATAAGCCATGTGGATAGAATAAATCATAGCTTTGTAGTTACATAAAGGAGATTTGGAACTGACATTTCCTCATATAGCCTCCTCCTTGAAGGTCTCAATGAAAAGGGTGAAGTAATAAAATACTCGCACCTCTATAGAGGGAGAAAAGATAGATTGTCTGTACCCTGAGACTGAGTAGGAAAAAAAAGTTTCCCCTAAGAAATATTTTTAAATATCTCCCCTAATTAGTCATCAAAGTTTAATTTATATACTGTGTAAAATCTGTAAAAATTGCTGGGGTGGATTTAAAATAGACTCTCTAATATTGGATATTGCTTCTTTTTAGAAACTGCAGTTAATTCTCTTCATTTGCCTGTGGGCTAGGCTTAGTGACTCATTCATAATGAATAGGATATATCAGAAGTGCAAAGTGTGGCTTTTGAGGCTAGGTCACAAAATTCATTTCAGCTTCCTTCTAGTTCTCTCTCTTCTTAGTCATTCATCATGGGGGAATCTCCTGCTATGTTGTGAGGACACATCAAACAGTCCTATGGAAAGGTCCATGTGAAGACAAACTGAAGCATCCTGCCAACAGCTAGCAAGGATTCAAGGTCTTCTCCTTACAGCCATTTGAGGGAAGCAGATCATCCTGCCCCACTAAGGCCTTTGGAAGACTACATCTTTGACCAATGGCTTATCTATAACCTCATGAGAGATCCTGAGCCAGAACCACCTAGCTAAGGGGCTCCTAAATTTATGACACACAACAAAGAAACAAACCTCAACATTTACAAATGTTATAATAAATTATAATAAATAGTTTTTGCTTAGAATTGCTGATTGATGGTAATTTGCTACAGAGCAAAATATAAACAATGCAGTCTTATACAAATAATTTAGTTGGAAATCTAAGACCAGATTGACAGTAACACTTTGAATTCTGAAAGAAGCCAGTCCACACCCTGTGTGAAAAGACAAACCCTCAGATAAGACCTTATATTTACAAAATTCTCACAGTGAAAGCACAGATGAACACTATATTTGTCCATTTTCATACTTCTATAAAAAAAACTGCCTGAGATTGGGTAATTTATAAAGAAAAGGGGTTTAATAGATTCACAGCTCCACACAGCTGGAGAGGCCTCAGAAATCTTACAGTCATGGAAGAAGGCAAAGGGGATGCAAGGCATGTCTTACCTGGCAGCAGGAGACAGAGAGAGTGAGGTGGGAAGTGCCACACTTTAAAACCATCCGATCTCATGAGAACTTACTCACTATTACAAGAACAGCAAGGGGGAAATCTGCTCCCATGATCCAATCGCCTCCCATCAGTTCCCTCCTAAGACACATGGGGATTGTAATTTAAAATGGGATTTGAGTGGGCACACAGTGCCAAATCATATCATCCTCCCCCTTGCCCCTCTCAAATCTCATGTCATTTGCACATTTCAAAATTAATCATGCCTTCCCAACAGTCTCCCAAAATATTAACTCATTCTAGCATTAATATTCCCATCAGATTGACTCAACTTTAAACATCATTCTTTCTGACTACAGGCTCCAGAGCTTTAGCTTTTTAGAGAATTGAATTTTGTTGTTGATGTTGTTGTTTGAGACAGAGTCTCACTCTGTCACCCAGGCTGGATTACATATTAAATACAATATAGACTACCAAAGTTAAGTAAAATAATGTTCAGCTCTCGAAAAAACTTGTGGCATAATGAAGGTAGGAAAAAAAAGGGTTAAGGCAAGCACATATATAACAATAAGAAAAGCAAATCTATTTTAGATCCTGAAGGTTCGATAACAATGGGTTATTGGAATATGGAGCAAGGAAAGATTATATCCTTTTGTTATTAGAGGTCGGAAAACTTTCCTTTAAAAGGATGTTTGAAAGCAATGGTGCAAGGGACATGGTGAGCTCTAGGTGTACGGAACTGCATGGCACAGTTACAGATGGAATTCAAAGGCCTGCACTGCAGCATCAGAAAACAGGATGCAGCAAAACTTGAGATTTGTAGAGTCTCAGTTGTTTGACAACGGGCAAGTGCCTTTCTATCTCTAAGCCTCATTTTCTATTTCTCTAAAGCAAAGGGTTTGGATTCAGTGATTATAAAGATATATTTCTGTTCAATAGAAATTACATAAATTTATGCTATATTCATAGCTTATTTAAGAAACTCTGAGCCAGTATTAATACTTGCTTTTACTTACGTAAACAGTTATTTACATATATTAATCAAATCTTTTAAAAGAAGGACAAATTTGAAAGTTTTTTTTTTTTTTCCTTGTAATCTAATAGCAAAATGGCACCACATTTGGTTTCATGGTTCAGTGGATCTGAATACACTGACATTTTCATTCATTCTGGTCTAGCCAATTCTGTGTTAAAAGCCACTGAAGTGTTCTCCCATGGTACTGAAATTGGAGCCAAATGGCTCCTTTTACTTGTGACACTAAAAAAAAAAAAATCTTTGTGCTAATGGAAATGAAGAAAAAGAAAAGATTATGCTAATTCCCACTTATCCCACTTATTAAAATAAAAGTAATGTCATTTTCAGTGTAGGAGGTCCTAAGGATAAATTTATGAGGACTCAGTTTCAGTGGTGCTTTCTTGTTTAGGTATGCTACTATAATTTCATTGACTGAGTAATAATGGGTGCAATTAACCAGACTGGGTATTAAGTACTTGACCCCTAAATTGAGCCTGCAAACAGTCCTTGAAATTTGGCATCTGAAAACAATTGCAAACAGAAAAATGTTCTCATAAAGACAACATTTGGTGGCCAAACTGTTTTGCAGCTTAGCTTTTGAAATCAAACTAAGTAAATCTGACTGGCACTACTATAGCACTTTTCTTTTTAAAAAATTCCCACACTAGCAATGCATTCATTAATGATCTCTGGAATTGTTACATAATTAATTCGCTGTTTAACCACACATTAAGTCCATTTAAATTCCAAAAGAAGGCCAATGCTTGCTTTTCATATCTTACTAAATTCACACTGTCTAGGGAAAATAATTTCAGGATCAAAGAATAAATAAACTATGACATGTCACATTAAATATAAATTTGTATCTATTAACTTTCCACAAATATAGTGTCATGCTCTGGAATGAGTCTTGAGAAAAAGGTATTCAAATATGAAGCTTAATCATATCTGATGTATTCTCGCTATCCTTTTGACTGGTATTGGTTTGCATAGGTAATATTCATGACAGAACTGTCAGAAAAGAGAACATTTTTTGCAGCTGATGTTTGATTATGAATGCAGCTAAGCACCCTGTTTTCTTACACGTGGGAAAAAGCTCAATAAAGCCAACGCAACTGTGGTATACTCAGAAGAATATCTGCTATGGTGGTCAAAAAGTGCACAGTCTTTAAATGGTATCATTGTAAACCCTTTGGAGTCTCATTATTATCTGAAGAAAGTTAAATAAAAATTAAAAGAACAAATAATTTATAACATTCTGGTAATCACACTATAATAGATATCAATAGTGCAAGTACAGGATTTAAAATTATTATGTAAGAGTTGTTTTGTTGCAATTCCTGAAACTTTCTTCTTTTGGTCTAGTGTAAAATATTTTGAAAGCTCTGTGGCAACTTTATTGGGTTAAAGCTATTGCTATGTGAATGCACCTGTATCAAAGAGAAGGCTAACTTATGACAGGGAACAAAGTGTTACATGAAGGGTTACATCCATCATTCCTGCTGTCAGTCATCTGCAGAAAGGGTTCCCCCCCACCCCCCTCATTTATTAACAAAATTTAGGACTCACGTTTAAAAATAAAACAGAACGGAGGTAAAGAATACACTCCATGAGGATGCTTGTTGCTCCTCTTGAGCCCTGGTGAAATGGAAAAAGGTCAGAACCAAAGCAAGCTAGGGAGGGATTATAAAGTTATTTTTCTACATTAAGAGGAGTATGCCTTCCCTGCACTTTGGGAGGCCAAGACGGGCAGATCACCTGAGGTCAGGAATTAGAGACCAGCCTGGGCAACACGGCAAAACCCCATCTCTACTAAAAATACAAAAATCAGCTGGGCTTGGTGGCGGGTGTCTACAGTCCCAGCTACTCAGGAGGCTGAGGCAGGAGAACTGCTTGAACCCGGCAGGCGGAGTTTGAAGTGAGCCCAGATCTCACCACTGCACTCCAGCCTGGGCGACAGAGCAAGAGTCCGTCTCAAAAGGATAACAATCAACAACAAGAAAAAAAAAAAAGGTAAAAAAAGAGAATATGCTTACTTGTAATGTTGTATTCTTTGATATCTTGTAGATATTTCTAACAGGCTGAGGATATACCCTAGTTGTGTCATCCATCTCTCAAAGACCAATAACTTAATGGAAAAAAATTGAAAGAATATACCAAGGAAAATACGCATAGGAGGTCGAATTAATGCCATAAGTATATTTGCAATGCCAAAATCTTCTTTATTTTTTGTGTAAAATCCTAAGAGATTGTAGGTTTGTTTTTAAAGCAATTACACTCTATTTCTAATTGGGAACTCATTCCTCTAATTTAAACACCGTTTTTAAAAATCACGAATACAATGAATTGGCTGCTTAGATAATTCTAAACTTTCAACATCATTACAACTTTTGTGAAGTCACACTACAAGCAGAATTGTATAGATAAAAATTAGAGGTGAGATCTACAAATCCTAACTTGTACATTTAAGAAAAAAGCCACAAAAACGCTTAAGTCAAATTCTACAACATATTCAAGAAACAAATAAGTCATATTATATATTCCAAAAAATATAAAAGAGAGATTTCCAAAACTATTTTAGGAAATGATTAGAATATTGATATCAAAACCATAAAAGGAGACTATGATGAAGAGACATTATAGAAAATATTTTGATAATAATTACAAAAATTCTAAATAAAATACCCAAGAAATAACTATCATGAAATTAATATATGTATATGTGTTCTGTATCTATGAATACATACACACACAAAAAGAACTTGATAAATACTTTTTAGGGACCCCGATAGTAAGAGAAACTGCCATTCTCAAACATCCTAGGAGTATAAATTGGAGCAATCTTTATGGAGGACAGTTTGTCAGTAAATATCATTATTCCAAATGCATCACCCCTTCAATAAGCATTTTTATCTCTTTTCCAATAAAGACTTATACATGTGTTAATTACATGAAATAAACAAAAAATAAATAAACAAGATTATTTATGATAAAATATTTAAATAAGCTCTATGTTCTTCAGCAAAAATCAAGGTCAAGTAAATTGTAATACAGCAATCTAATGGAATTCTGAAGAACTAGTAAAATGAATAAGTTAACTTAGATTTACCAATATTTAAAAAATCTCAATATATATTGTTTACTAAAAGGCAAAATGCATTATTATGTACAGTATGCAACTGTTTGTGCAAATGCATGTACACTTACATATACTTAAAATGTATAGATTATTTCTGAAAATAAAATTATTAATTTTTCACCTCTTGAGAAGAGAAATGTGTGGTTACAGAAGGGAGATAGAATATTAATTGTGCGTTTATATTTTCTGTATTTCTAATGCTTTGTCATGTAGGGTTTTGCAGACTCTGGAAAAACAGCCCCTCCCAAGGCTAGCTAATTCCTAGAGCCAGTAAATGACTTGCCTGTGAGCCCACCTTTCATATGCAAACCAACCAATCCAGAGCCTATGTCCCAACTACCTACTTTATCTTGGGGGCTTTTATATTCTTGGCCACTATTCCCTTACCCTAAGTAGTCCAAGGTTAAGTACAAGACAATCAGGGCAATTTTTATTCACAAAAGTCCCCCGAAATTATTCAAACTAGCCCATCCTAAACCTGCTTACCCCACCACCTTCCCATGGAAGTCACAATAAAGGTTCTTGCCTATGCATTACTCCTGTTCCCTCTGCCTCTTGACCTACCCTGGTGTTTCCCTGTGTGACTCTCTCTGGTGTGATGTGCCCTCTCCTCTTGAGAACTGTGAGAAACCAACTAGGCTTTTAATATCAATCATCTCCTGTTCTGTAGACTCACCATAACTGAATAATAACAAAACCAACCTTGTAAAACAGAATCAGAGGAAAACTTATTTTCTATGGCTTGCCTTTTATCAGTTTTATGGCTATTTTGCTCTTTGTAAATATTATCTATTTAAAATAAATACATTATAAAAGAAGCTAAATGCCATGATATAATCTCAGCAATTTCTGACATATACTAATAGAAGCCAAAATCTCAAAATAAATACGGTTACTGAAAAGTGAAGAGCATAATATGTTCTGGAAAAATCCAGAATAAATTGTTGAACTATATGTTATTACATATTCAAGATGCAAATACATCACTGTCAATAGCAATACAAGAGAATTTTGTGGCAGAAAAGTACAAAATATGAGTAGAGAAAATAAAATATCTGAACAAATGGGAAGATATACAATGTTCATATGTATGATAAATTAATGTGGCAAAGAAACTGATTTTCCCCAAATTCATCAATAATTCAATGCAATTCTAAGTAAAAATTTTACCTAGTTGCTTCTAGAATTCATAGAAATGTTTAAAAGACCAAAAAGCCACACCAATTTTAATGAAGATGAAAAAAAAAAGACCCAGTACTTAGCATTAAGAATAATTATAAAACTAGAAGAGTTAAAAGGGTATGAGGGTAGGCACAAAGACAGAGTAATTTAATGATGAAACTGAAGAGGGAGCCTAGAAAAATCCTAGTATTTAAGGAATCTTGTATAGGAAAGTGGTAGCCTTACAAATCAGCAGAAGAGAATGCACTTTAATAAACAGTGCTAGTAAAATTATTTGTCAATAGAAAACATGATGGAAAATTACATCTCTATCACACAGCGTTCATAAATAAATCCCAGAACTTATATAAGCTAAATATGATGAACAAAACTTCTCAACTTTTACAAGAAAATGTTTTGAAAATTTCGATCATATTGAGGTGGCACAAAAAAAGTAAAGAAAATAATAATAAAATTCTGAATTGATAGGCTCCATTTTCACTCATCTCCTTGGAAAACTTTCTTCAGGACTTTGGGACTCAAAAGAGGACAATCTTTGCAGTAGACAACTTTGATTTAATGCAAAATCTCTTCTGATTTTATAAAACTTCCACAAGGGAGGAAGACAGAACAAAATTTTCCTCATTTTATAAGTGAATCACTGAGACATAGAAAGAAGACTGGTATTTTTCCAAGGCCATACATGGCTGAAAATGAACAACTTGAATAATTCAATGATTGTAATTCTTATAAAGGAAACTCATATTGAAATATATAAAACATGTCAATCTCTATACATTCTGGTATTGTAAAGTACTAAAATTATTACCTAATCTTCCAAGATTTGTTTGCTGTCATTTTAAAGCGTGTACTTATTTCAAAAATCATAATATTTTGCTTCAGAAATCAGTATCACGTAGATTTGGAATAAAATGTGAGTGTTGCAACTTCTCTAAACATCAAATAGCATTTTCAAATTTGTGTTAGCACCAGCAGACCATGCGTCGTACCAACATTGGTAAGAGCTACATCTCCACATGGGATATCTTCAAAGCATAATTAGATCAAATGTTTTAAGTAATATGAATGAGACTAAGGTTCTGCCTGGACTTACTGGAGTTATAAACTGTCTTCCATGTTCCTAAACTTTTCCCCTGTTGAATAGAAAATGCAGTCAAAGCTACCACAAATATTTCTTATTAAAGAATATGATGACTGAAGCTTTGATAATGGTTTAAAAGAACAGACTTGCCTTCTTATATTGATTTTTCTTGTAAATAAAGCACAGTGCTCAGTACAGGAGTGGTTCAATCACAAATACCCTTCAACCAGCTGGTTAAGTGCTTTGAAAAGCATTTGTATACCAAATTTTCCAATCAGAATTAATTTTTCCATACCAAATACTTTAATTATTGTGAATTAGAATATTAATATTAAACAAATCTAGTTTATAGATTACACTGAGTGCTGTGAGGGATGAGGTTTTTCGCTACTACTTTTCAAATTGCCCATTGCTGTCTATAGCCTTGATGCACAACAGAAGTTCAAAAGCATGAAATTTTACATACTAAGGAACCGTACCTTGCGGTATAGATATTGCAAGATTGTTTTTTCTTTTGGCCCTTTTCCTAAAGATTTTCTGAATTTTTAGCAAAAAGATACTTTGCTATTTGTGCTTATTAATGTAACATTAAAATTGTAACAACTACTTGTGTAAGCACCCAGCATATTTCAGGGCCTGAGTTACAAAATTATTTATAGATGTTATATAATTTTCCTATGATGCAGATATGATTTTTTTTTTTAATTTTTATGTGAGAAAACAGAAATGCAGGTAGGTTAAGTAGTACATTTCCCTAGTTCACATAGCTAGTAAGAGTTAGTGTTGAGATGTAAACCTTTTCTTTATTAATTTGACAATCATCATGCTAAATAGAGGAGTTCTCAGTAATACAGTTGTTTGCTGATATTTTAAACACTTATTTTTTTAAAAAGCAAAAGTATTGGATTTTCAAGTTATGAGCTACTATATACTTGCTATCTTAAGTTTCATACATCATTTTTTCTTGTATTCTTTTTTTTTTTTTTTTTTTTTAATAGAGTCTCTCTCTGTCGCTCAGGATGGAGTGCAATGGTGGCATCTCTGCTCATTGCAACCTCCGCCTCCTGGGCTCAAGCAGTTCTCCTGCCTCAGCTGATGCCTCAGGCACCCAAGTAGCTGGGATTATAGGCACCTGCCACCACGACCAGTTAATTTTTATATTTTTAATAGAGACAGGGCTTCATCATGTTGGCCAGGCTGGTTTCAAACTCCTGACCTCAAATGATCCACCAACCTCGGCCTCCAAGAGTATTTTTTTCTTGGACTCTCAGCATGTTTTTCTTTTTTTCTATCCAGTGGTTCAAGTATCTCAGACATCATCACAGGAAAAAAACAAACAAACAAACAAAAAAAACTTTCATATTTGTTAATTAATCAGGCTTCCGCCGTTCTCATCAAGTTTATTCTCAAAGCCATTTGTAATCAGTGCTGTTGCGAAATTAAACTTAGAATTCTAATTATGAGAAATGAACATCAGCATGCTTTTAATTATTGTATATTCAGTGCACTCTTATTTGTTTGGTTGGTTGGTTGAAGGAAAACCTATCTGGATAAGCAAACTAACAAATTGCCTATTCATTCTGAAATATCATGATTTATATGCACTGCAACGTTTTTCTTTGAAATTGATTTTGTAGCAGAAGAAAAATCTTTTTTTCAATCCTTATATGTTCTAAGTTGTAACAGACCCCTGAAACAAAAGACAGATAAACAAGAGAAAAACAAATAGAAGTTTATTAAGAGGTTTGTTTCATACATAAAAGGGAAACAGGAAATGAGTAGTTCTCAAAAAGGTGGCTTTGAATTCCAATTTATATAGTAACAAAGAAAGGTACAGTTTTAGAAAAGTGACAAGACAAAGGAAATGGACTTTAAATCTCTAGGGGCAGCAAGTTGTGGGAAGGTAAATAAACGGCAGAGAAATGGGAGTTGGTAAAGATTGTTAATGCAGATTGCTCTGGTACAATTCCCCAGGCCAATAAGGGCCTAACGGTTGTCTTCAGTGGTTAACCTTTGTTCTCCCTGGTAGAGGGTGAAGGCAGAGTACCTTTTGTCCTTGTAAAACTATGTACAAAAGGCAAAGAGCTTTTCTGCATCTGCTGCTTCTTCTAAATTGCCTTTAGCTCAACTTCATATTGTGAGGTGGTACATTGTACTCTCTCACAATTCTAAAAGAGAAGATGAATTAAGCTGTATACTTTTTAAAAGATGAGCTGAAAGAAATACTAGCTAAAGATTGTTTAAATCTCTATATATGTATATGGATACACACAAATACAAAACTAAAACGTCATATATAACAAATCAATATAACATGTATTTATAACTGAAATATATACAACTCATTTGTATTTATGTGTATTAACTCATAATTTATATATGTTAACTCATATATATGTGTGTGTGTGTATATATATGTACACACATACACACACACAGAGTATATGTGGAAGTAAATCTTACCTCATCTATTTTGAGTGGTACAGTTGTCAAAGATTATTTAAACTGGTAAAAAATATAAATGACCATTACAATAATTGTTTGCCTATGATCTGAGATAACCATTTTTTTCTAGGATTTTCTTTTTGCAAGTTGCAACTTTTAGTTAAGATCTAGAATTTAGAAATTAAAGAAAAGTTAGCTAGAAGAACAAAGAAAGAGTCAATAAAATACTTAATAAGTGGGCTCATTTTATACAAGTTTCAATATTTTTTTAAAAAAACAACTATCTGTTCTTGATGTGTTTCTCCAGAATTATTTATCTCTAACAAAAAAAAAATATACAGAGCTTGTCATAACTTTCTTGAATTTTTGGTGCACCAGATACTTGAGGAGTAAATCTCTAAAAATTAATTTGATA
>NW_016814736.1:100657-113881 GCF_001698545.2 Rhinopithecus bieti | reverse complement strand
ACAAATTATCTTTTTAAATGGTATCTTGATACTTAAAACATTTGATACTTACAAAAATACTTTCAAAATTTGTATGGCGTGTGCCCGTAATTTCTGTAATTCATGAATTATAGGAGTTAATTCTTGAGCTGAGACAAGAGTATGACTTGAGCCCAAGAGTTTGAGGCCAGAACCTAGGCATCATAGCAACCCCTATCCCTAAAAATAAAAAATAAATAAAAAATAAATTAATTAATTAAAAGTACTTTTATTTGGCTAAGGACTTGCATGTATTAACTCTTCCAATTCTCATAACAACTCTATATGGAAGTTAATATGTTTGCATTATAGATTAGGAAATAGAAGTTGAGTAGTGAGTTTTGCCCATAAGGTTACCCACTGGCAAGCCTAGAATTGCCTTTAATTTATAATCAATAATTCATTTATCTAACAAAAAAATTGCCTAACACCTACTATGTGCACTTCGGATGTGGTAAGCACTTAATTGTCAATTCATCTACCCACCTTTTTTTTGTAGCAAACATAAGTGGTGGCATTGAACCTACGCCTAGCTCCAGTAATTGCACTGATTGGCCTTTCCAATCAGCAAAATCCTTTCTCCCTTTTGATTGCTCGTGCTTCACGGAAGGGCTTCTAACTCTGGCTCCAGTCAATCAATTGCTACAGTGACTGGCTTAAGAGTAGTCACCTACGTTGTTCAGTGAGGGTTGGAGTCAGGACTCTTCATTTAATGTTCAAGAAAGAGATTCTTTCAATTTCTCAGAATATGAACAGAGAACAATGTCCTGTCCCAGCTGATGTGAGCTGTCAATGGAAGTAAAAGGGAGCAAGCTGACAATGAAGAAAGCAGAGCGGTAGAAAGAATGAAACTGGGTTCTTAGATGTCACCAGTTCTGGATCATACTGATGCTGACAGTAATCATATTTCTAAATATGCAAGTCACACGGACTAGTTTTCTCTATTGTTTAAGCCTCTTTCTGTTGTATTTACTTTTATTTAGAACTTAAAGAACAGTTAAATTCTAATATTATGTTATCTTCTCTGCTTAAAAAATCTGCTTTCTCTTGTGTACAAGAAAAACATTGTCTAATTTATAGTCAGAAGGTATTTAATTTATAAAAATGGAGTGTTCTCTGTTGTTTTATTGACTTTATTTAACCATGTACCTTGTTACTGATTTTTTTTCTTCAGACTCTTTGCATTACAAGACATGATAAACAGACTCCTTTCTCAAGTAAGATTCTTGTAGATGGTGATAACATTCCCAAGTGCACCTTGTGCTGTGATTAAGGAACAGAGATATGCAAGACTTCAGTTCCTGCCAATCACTCTCACAGATCACAGCTGAAAATACCTTTGTCCCAAGGCAGTTGTCAGCCTGAAAATTACCACCCAAAACAGAAGACAGTAGTTTGGATTAATGACAAAATGATTGATTGTAGCTAGTGAAATGCATACTTGGCCATGTTTAAAAGAAAATACACAAATAAGCTTTACTGGGCTGGACAAAATGAGTAAGTGAGGCAGGCAGCTGAGGACATAACCCTTCACAAACAGGTTAAAGGTAAATAAAAGCAGAAGTGACTTGTGTTTCAAATGGCACTCTTGGACCTATCAACATAAACTTGGGACCAGAAAATTTCAGAATGTCGGATTACAGGAGAGAAATTTGGATCTTTAAAATTGAAATGTAATAAGCTTTTAATAATCAAGTAAACAGATGTCAAATCTAAGCAGTGATGCACATATAAGTCAGAATGCAATCTGCATATAGGAGAATCATAACAACTTGAAAAGGCAAGGTTTGAGAAACTTTGGAAGATATATATGTAAGCCCTAGATAACGCTGTCATTTAAGAAAGACTTGAATCTCATCCTTCCCAGTTTGTTTCTTATGGCCAATTCTAATCTATGGAACCATATTTTCAGTATCTGATACCCAGTACTATTCATTCTCCTCCTTTGTCATTCTTTACTTAGAGTAGGCATTCCCGCTTCGCCCCTTAAGTTTTAGGCTGTGATTGCAATGATCAGGTAAGGATAGAAGTGATTGAGTGAATGTGGGTTCCAGTATCATGGTATTATCTCCAAAGGTACCTACATAGTATTTTTTCCAGTTAAAAAAATTGCATGCAGTATAATTTACTCTTTTTATTGTATAGGTTTTTCTTTATCTAGGAAAAAAACACCTACTGGTATCCAAAACAACCAAAAGATATTTCATCACCTTCCAATAATAGTCTCTAATGCTACCCCTTTTTAAGCAACTACTCCCCTCCCCATCTAACCAAGCAGCCACTGATTATTTTCTGTTTTTTGATTCTGCCTCTTCACAATTTCATCATTTTTTCCCCAAAATTTCATATAAATGAAAGCATATAGCATGCAGCCCACTGAATTTGGCTTATTTTATTTAGCAAAATATGATTGAGATCCACCTATGCCATTGCACACATCAATGGTTTATTCTTTTTGATTGCTGTGTAATAGATCAAACAGTTCAAATGTCTTTTATTTTATTACTATACCTTATTTTGTTTGTCTGTTCCCTAGTGAGTGACATTTGGCTTGTTTCCAGTTGGGGGTAATTTTGAATATAGTATCTATACACATATAAACTTTCATGTCCATGTTTTTGGGTGAACATATATTTTCAATTCTATTAAGTAAATACCTCTAAATAGAATTAGTTGGAAATGTGGTAAGTATATGTTTAATGGCATAAGAAACTACCAAACTGTTTTTCAGGATACCTGTATGATTTTTTTTTATTCCCCGCATCAACATACATATCCTTGTCAACACTTGTTTATCCAGTTTTTTTCTTTTGTTTTGTTTTATTAACTACTCTATTAGGTATGTAGTGATATATATTCATATGCTTATTTGCTATCTGTATGGTCATATAGTCAAATATTTTGCAAATTTTTACTAGATTGTTTGTTTTCTTGTTGAGCTTTGTGGGTTCCTTATACATTTTGGATACAAATATTTGTCGAGATTTTTTACTTGCCAATATTTCCCTAAGTCTGTTACACGTCTTTTACTTTTCTTAACAGTGTCTCTTAAAAATTAGAAGCTTTTGATTTTGATAAAGTTCAATTTATCCGTTTTTTTTTTTTTTTTTAATTTAGTGGATTTAGATGTTTTATCTAAGAACTTTTTGCCTGAGTCAAGGTCACAAAGATTTTTTCTGTGTATTCTCCCAGGTGTTTTTCAGTTGTTCATTGTTCACTTATGTCTATGATCTATTTTGAGTTAATATTTCAATATAAGGTACAATATTTAGGTTGGGGTTTGTTGCTTTTTGAATAAACATATTCAAATATTTCAACATCATTTCATTGTTGAAAAAATTGTCCTTTATCCATTGAACTGCCTTTGCATCTGTGTCAAAAATTAATTAAATCTATTGTGTTCTTCTATTTGTAGATTCTATAGTGTGTTCCATTTATCTTCCAAATTAGTATTTTTTTTCTTTTCGAAGTTGTCTAGTGTTACTTTATGGCTCTTCCACAGGCAATTTTGAATTAGGTCGTTAATGTCTACTTAACATATATCCATATAACATAATTTACATATAATTTTCTTATGGGAATTTGGTTGGATACTGTGAATTTTGCTATTTCTTCATCCAAGTCTATCAATTTTTTTCATCTATTTTGAATTACTGTTGTTAGATGCATTCATATTTAAGATCATAATGTCCTCTGTGAATTATCTGTTTCATCATCATATTATGGCCTTCTTTATTCCTTGTAATATTTCTTCTTTTGAAGCTTATTTTGTCTGATATTAATATAGACACTCCAGCTTTCCTCTGGTTAGTAATCACATGGTACATCATTTTCCTATTCTCTTGCTTTTGATTCATTCATCACTTTTTATTCCTCATAATAACCACAAAGCAAACAATCTATAAGAGATAAACAAATGTTAAAGAGAAGGACACCAAAGCAGCAGTACAGAAAATAACCAAATCACAAAGATGAAAAAGAGAAACAAAGGAATGAAGGATACAGACAAAAAACAGAAATAATTAACAGAATGTCATTAGTCAATCCTTATACATCAACAGTTACTTTGAATGTAAATTAATTACATTATCCAATCAAAAAAACAGGGTGACTGAATGAAATAAGAAAATACAAAATCCAATTCCATGCTGCCTATAAGACCTTCTGATATTATTTTCCTTTGCTTGAATAAGTACCTTTAGTATTTCTTTTACAATAGGACTGGCGATGAAGAATTATTTTATTTTCCATTCATCCAAAAAATTTATTCAGCTTAATTTCTGAAGTATATTTTTCTTACATATAGAGTTCTGAATTAAAAGTTATATTTTTTTAAGTACTTTAAAGATGACATAGCACTGTCTTCTGCATCCAACCATCTCTGGTGAGAAATTGACAGTCATTTCAATCATTGTTTTCCTACATGTAATATGTTATTTTCCATAAATACTTGTATGATTTGTTTTATTTTCCATTCTTTTTTGTTTTCAGTAGTTTATTACGATGTATCTAGGATTTTTTGTGTGTTCATTTATCCTATTTGAGACTCCCTGAGCTTCTGGAATTCCTAAGTTTATAGGACTTTACAGATTTGGGGAAATTTTTGTTTCTACTTCAAATGTTTTTTCTGCACCAATCTCTTTATTCTTTCCATCTGGGATAGTCATACCATAAATACCAGACCTGTTGATAATGTTTCACTTATCCCCGAGGCTGTCTGTGCACATTCTTTTCAATCTTTGTTGTTTTCTCATTATAAGATTGAATAATTTTTATTTATCTACATTTTATTTCATTTTACTTTTGATCTTTATTCTGCTATGAGTACATGCAGTGATTTTCCCCAGATATTGTAATTTTATCATTCCTACAGTTACATTTGGTTTGTTCTTATATTTCACTTTTTAACACTTCTATATTTTCGCTCATTTAAAGTGTGTTTACTATCTTCTATATTTAATAATAATAAGTGATTGAATTAAAATAACAATAAATACTTATTTTAAGTTATCTTACTATTTTACATCATAATAGCAATTTTAAAATTTTGCCTAAAATCTTATCATAGATCATCCAAGGATAATGATATGTTTATTTCCTATTCCTTAGAGAATTGGTCACTTTTTTAAATGTCTATTAATTTTTAATTTGGTCTTAGATGCTTTATTTTGTCATGAGATACTGAGTGTTTATAGTATGCTAATACTTTTGGAATATGCTGTGTTTCCTTTTTTGTTTTGCTTGTTCAGCAGGTAACAAACCAGCACATACGTGACTCAGGATTTCCTCTGACTCATGGGAAATGTTTTGCATTGACAAGTCCTGGATTATTTGCTATGCTGCTCAGGGTCTCTCTGTCCCCTACCCACAACATAACTAAGGGTAAGCCAAGCTTTTGTGCTGGTTGACACTCAGAACTGGGGGTTTCTTTATTCAGTCTTTTTTTCTACTAGAATTTCTCCCACAACCTCCAGCTTTACAGAACTTATTCTCCTGTCTACTGCTGAGAAAAGGAAGGTTTGTCTTGAAGATTTCACTGCGCTCACAACTGTGCGACTATGAAATTTGGGCCTGCCTTCAGAAAAAGACAGTAAGAAAAGAGAAAGAAAAAAATAACCACTGTATTCACTCATGCCTGAGTTCTTTTTTTAAAGTCTTAATCCCTTTAAGATGATTTAAGAGCACTGGATCTTGACTGGGGTTCTGCTCACACCCAAAACTTCCCGATCTCTACCTCTTACATTCTAACACATCACTGGGCTGGTGCTTGCTTGTCTGACTAAAATCCACAGAGGACATCTTTTGATTCATCTTAAAACACAAATACATCTAAGAAATGTCAATTTGAGCTCTTGGATTTATTCACATTTTAGGGTGCAGGGGACTCTGAAGAAAATTGATGGAGAATGGCAGAAGGGTAGTGCAGATTAAAAAACTGCCTACATTATCATTTTGCCTTAATTGAAACATGTATTCAATCTGCATAGACGTAGAGTACTCAGATACCCAGGAATTTCAAGTAGAGTACAGACAAGTTCATAGACAATGATCTAGAATGAACTATATTAATAATTCGATGAAGATCTTTCTCGGGACAGACAGTGCAGTAACTCCCTTGTTATCAGTGGTTTTGTTTTCTGTAGTTTCAGTTACCTAAAGTCAACTATGATCTAAAAATATTAAATGGAAAATTTCAGATCTAGACAATTCATAAGTTGTAATTTGCATGCTACTCTGAGTAACATGATGAAATCTCACACTGTCCAATCTCTTCTGCTGGCAATGTAGTCACCCCTTGGTTCAGCCTATCCACACTGTAGGTGCTACCTGCCTGTTAGTCATTTAGGAGACCTCTTGTTTATCAGATTGACAAATAACAAGAAGAAGAAAGGTGAGTAAACATGAATAACATATTTTGAAAGAAAGAGAGAGATAACACAATCATATAACTTTTTGAGAGAGAGAGGGGATCCATGTTCACATAATTTTGTTACAGCATATTGTCACAATCGTTCTGTTTTATTATTAATTTGTATTAACTTCTTACTGTGTCTAATTTATAAATTAAACTTTATCATAGCTATGTATGCATTGGAGAAGAAATAGTAAATATAAAGTTTGTTATCAACTGGAGATCTTAGAATTTCTTTGAAAACATTTTAATACAAATACCTGAAGATCAAATAAAAGCCACATTTGCTTCCTATAAGGTGAGTTAATAAAAGAAGGAAATATCACATTCTGATTTCTGCCAAAACTTTATTTTAGCAACAGACAAGCTGGTAATAAAATTAAAAATAAAAATGTGTAGAATTGCCTTATACATGTTTGAATTATTTGTTGCACTTATGAAAGAAAATGTCACTAAAAGGAGCGTTTATCAGAGAATTTTACTAAGCAATTAAAAACATAAAATTCAATAGAAATCAAAATTTTTGAATACCAAAAATAGACCCAAATGTCTGTCTAATTAACATTGACTATGTGTCGAACATTTTCATATTTTGTAAAATAATAAAGAGTAATTTTATTTTGTATTGAGGTTTGATACTGATTGATAAAGTATCCCAAAGTTTAGAATTTTATGTGTGCTATCCTTGTCCCTTTCAGGCTTTTAGTTGTAAATGCTTTCAACAATTAAAAAAATTTAGAAGTTTGTATATAAAAATATTTAAGAGTAAATAAAACATAATCTTTATTTTCTACTTTTAATATCAGTGTTTGATATGCTAAAACAATTTTTATCTGATTGCTTTAATGACTTGTTTTGGGCAAAACAATATGCTAGACTGTATAATTAACCTCCCCACCCCAACGGAATGTCCATGTTTTGACCCCAAATCCTTTCACTGAACTAACTTATATGGCAAATTGGATTTTGTGGATCTGATTAGGTTGAAGACCCTGGCATGGGGGATTCTACTGAGGGAACTAATGTAATCACAAGAGTCTTTTAAAGGGAAAACAGGAGGATCAAATTCAAAACAGGACAGGAGATGAGAGAAGCAGGGGTCATAGTCAGAGAGAGAGTCAAAGAGAGAATGGAAGTTGCTACATTTCTGCCTTGTAGTAGGCAGGGAATATAGGCAACCTCTAGGAGCTGCAAAGTTATGGAGGCAGATTCTTTCTCAAATTCATTAAAAAGGAATGTGGCTCTCCTGATATCTGAATTTTAGCTCAGTGAGATTGATTTTGACTTCTGGCCTTCAGAGCTCTGAAATATGAAACTTGCATTGTTTTCAGCAATAAGAAACTAATAGAGTCATCCTGATATAAATTTGCCAAATTATTATTACAAAATTTATTGTTATTTTGTTGAATACAATAGCAGGCTTTATTTTTCTTCCTATATTCAACCAATGGTCCCAAATAGATATTAATTTTAAGACACTCTAAGAATAGGAAGTATTAAGATTTATATAATATTTAAAAACTAATTCAGTGGATAATCATGATAAATTTAGTGAGTAAATGAATGAGTCGTGTGGTAGCATTACACTATGGCCCCCAAATTCTTTGAAATTGCTCTTATTGTGAGATGGGTCTATATCTTCTCCCCTAGTACTTTGGCTATATGATTACTTGATCAATAGAATATGATAAAACTGATTCTAGGGCAGTTTCTTGGCCAAGGTCTTATGGAACTGGTAGTTTCTTTTTCCTGTATTTTGGGACAATCTCTCTTGGGACCTGTCTACAATACTATGAGAAATCCAATCTAGGGAGATACTTAGATGGAAAGAAATCAACACCCAGCACTGATTTACCAGTCATGTGAGTGAGTGATCTCAGAACGAGATCTTCTAGGCTAGTTGGGCCACCCCAAATGATACAGCATAGAGCACTGATAAACTATGTCCATTGAATCCAGCTCAAAACTAAGACTCATAAGCGAAACACCAATGATGGTTTATGAAGCCACTACATTTGAGGTAGGTTTTGAATGCTCAATTGTTAACTAAAATAATCCCTACTCAGATCTGATCTCTATGTTAAAAACATTTGGGGTCTTCGAAGAGTTTCTATTTTCAACAAAATATGCTTAAATGACTAGATTGGAATCATTACAAAAACATATCTTGGAAAATACCATTACTTCTTTTAATAACTTAAACACAAAAGTATTTCATGATTTTTGGAAGTAATGAGAAGCCAGTATTTAGAAAATGGTGTCACAGCTTGTGTTAGTTACTTTAGGGAAAGGAAAAGTGCAGTCTGGGAACAAAAATGCATATCCCATCTGCCATATAGCTCAATAAATACCAAACCAAATATGTCACTCTCTATTATCATAATAAAATATATTCTGATAATATTTCCCGGGTAATATGTAAATAATCAATTCTGTACATTTGTAGTGTTCTCTACTACCAGTCACAGTCATTGATGTCTCTCAGTTTTCTCCAAAGAATAAGCCCTTCAGACCTATTATATGATAGCGTATAAAAGCCATGAACTTGGGATTCTTTTCTCTTTGTTCTGTTAATGAATGCCCACTGTTTTCACATTGTACACAAGGGAGTCCAAGTTCCTCTGGCCACTCCACACCGTGTCCAAACCTTATACCTTTAGTCACTGGAGAGGTAACTGTCACAAGACAAATACCACTGTGAAGTGGTATTTAAATAATGTTTTGTATTATCTGAGAAATACACTTCCCATATGTATTTCAAGACATTAAAAGTAGTTACAATTTTTTGTTTAAAATATTATGAAATAAATATAAAATCATAATGATTATGGGATTTTGATACCTCACAACAACACTCTTTCTAAGCGTACTACCATCATATATCTTTAATTCTGTGGTAAATCTCCTGTCTTAAATAGCTGTCCTATTTCTCCATGAATCCTGAAAGTGTCCTAGAAATTCTGTAAGTTTGAAACTTCAAAATATATGTCTTACACTTTTATTTTACTCAGAATCAGAATAAAATAAAATAATCTGATATCACATTATCACCACTTATTTTGACATAAGAGATAAATTATTTCTGAAATCAGTAGCTTCAGGCCATTTGCCTATGAATAGGGTCTACAGAAGGCCTTTCTTTCAGTGAAAATTGTCTGAATTTAAAATAAAGAATTAAAAAGTAATCCAACATTTAGCACTCAATTGGCAACTTATATAAAGTTTAAATCATACTCAGATCGATGATATTTTGGTGACCATCATGACACTTATGTTACTAATAATTATATCAACTCTTACCTCATGTAGGAACATATAATTCTAGAAATATACAAATTTAAGTTTAATTTTTTCTATAACATTGCACCTATAATAGGCATAAAATCAAGAGAATACAGAACTTTACTATGCTGTTGTATAAAATCTATTTGTATAAAAAATATTATCAAATCTCAGGTTTCTTAATAAAAGGCAGATGTCTCAGGACTAACATAAGTTGAAAGACTCTAATTATGTGTGTCCTTAGAATTCCCTTGGTGCTTGGCTATAAAACTGTCAATGTTTCAAGACAATCATCTTCTCTATATGTGGACAGTAAGCTGTTACCCTTGCTCATCTCTTTTCCTTCAAATACCAGGTTCTTGATAGTAACTCTATCCTACTATGTTTTTGCCACTTTGAGTCATGTTGATACATTCAATGCCTAATGACAGCACTTTCTACTCTACTGATGTTGATAGGCTGGTGTAGATTCCTGCATATGGTACAGTCCTGCCCACATTTAGCTTCAAAATCACTCTTGATGAGCCATTCTCATCTAATGTTCCTGAAGCAGAACAATCTTGCCAAGAAAACTATGTCTGTAGTGACACAGTCTTGAAATAGATTCTTCCAGCATCAAGATCAGTCCTTATGATAGCCACCAAGATGGCCATAAATAATCTTTATCTCCTAGTGGGTTAGTCAATTCTCACACTGCTTGAGACTGGGTAATTTATAAAGAAAAGAGATTTAATTGACTCACACTTCCACATAGCTGAGGAGGCCTCAGGAAACTTACAATCATGGCAGAAAGCAAAGAGGAAGCAAGGACCTCTTCACATGGCAGCAGGAGAGAGAAGTTCAAGCAGGAGAAATACTAGATGTTCATAAAACCATCAGTTCTGGTGAGAACTCATTCAGTATCATGAGAATAGCATGGGGGAAACCACTCCCATGATCCAATCACTTCCTTCCTTCTACACATGGAAATAACAGGTCCCTCACTTGACACATAGAGATTACAATTTGAGATGCGATTTGGGTGAGGACACAGAGCTAAACCATATCACCTAGTACTCACATTCTCCAACATTAAATCAGAAGCAGCATGTGTTACCATTATAATACAGCAAAAATGATGCTGTGTGACTTCAGAGGCCATAAAAGCAATAGCACTTTCTGTCTTTGACTTTTGGACAGCTTGTTTTTGGAAAATCTGGCTACCCTTCCATGAGGACACTTTGCAGCCCTTAAAAGATGATCAAATGGAGAGGAACTGAGAGTCAAGAAGTCTCAAGGCAAAGATTAAATTAAGGGTGTAACCATTCAACAGATGTCAGACAGTCTTAAGGCATCTCTCTAATAAATAAGAGAAGGGGAGAGAATTACAAGGTAAAAAGGCAAGAAAAAAAGTAAAAACAAACAAACAAACAAAACCCACTTAGTTTTATGTTAAAAAAAAAAAAATCATGAGTCCATAATAAAAACTCTGGGAACTCACTTAGACAAAACAAACTCTTCAGTCCCAAATTTTCTTTAAGCAGAAAGACAAGCTGAGAAGACTGCACTGCTTCTCAGAGAGAGTTTTGTTTTTTAATGTCTACTTTATAGGTGGGCAAGGTAGAGAAAGGTGATAGGAAAAAATTCTCACAAATAGTAGTAAAAGTCAGTAAAAGACAGTAAAAAGTCATGGAGGGAAATGAGATTGGAGAAAGCGAAATCAGAGGCCACTCATGAATTTTACTCACCACAAGAGTAGAAAAGTCTGGCAAACATCTTTTGAATAACCTGATTTTCCATTTTTGCTACAGTTCATGTATCAAGTCAATCACTGATAATTATGGGACTTGGCTTTAAGTTGTGAGATATTTTATGTGAAACATAAGTATTCCTGCTCAAAGAAATTATTTACTGCAGCCTCAAATTGTCTTAAGAATGATTGCATTTAAGAATATTGGTATTTCAATTAATGTAATCACTGATTACTTTGAAATTCCGGCAGACTGGCAAAATACATTTTAAACAATCAATCTATTTAAAATTGAAAATGTATTTAGTGTGTTTAAAGTAATAGCAAATCAGGATATAGTTTCTCTCATGGTTATGGCAAATCTTGAATAATTAGTCTAGAATAATTCAGTCAGGAGAAAGCCAGTTTAGCAGATCTACCTTAATTCAAGCAACATTTTAATTTGAGGATCATTGGGGTAGGAATAAAAGGTTGAAAATAATAATTTCACAGTTTACATTTTTTTATCATTGCCTTTTAAATGTATCAAAAGTGCAATCCTTTAGTTTCACTTTTCATTCAAAATTAAAAGCAGAGGTCATGTTTCCCCAAAGCTGTTTTCTCTTTATCTGTAATTTAAAAGTTGATTTTTAAGGGTATCTTTAAAGTCCTTTACCCTCAACATTCACAAGTGATCAATTAGACTTTCCTTTGGAATCTGGAATTGAGTAAGTGTATCATACAGATGAGTTATAAAAATGGTTATCTTAATGTGTCCATTCACACACAATTCCTCTCATTTGATTCGAAGACTTTTTCACAGAGAGCTTGCCTCATGTTAGCAGATGATCTCATTTTCTGACCATGGTTTGTAATAAAAAGATAAGGGATTTAATATTTTGTAAAATCAACAAATGTCATGATTTTAAATATTTTATACCATATAAAACTTTCTCTGTAATTCAAGAGATCTTAGGTATTATGATTCCCATTTATAGAGGTAGCAACTAAGGCCCAAACAAATTAAGTGAGTTGCCCAAGGTTAAATAACAATTACATTCCCACTGCTTAAACTTAAAACCTTTGCTCTGTTGCCTATTTCATGCTGCTCCTCTCAATATAAACTTTGATACACGGAAAGATAAATCTGTGAAAGCTATGCGGCAATGGCTTCTGATAAGAGAAAAGACTAAGTTCAGAGCACACCATTGGAGTGCCCTGATGCCTTGTCATGAAACACCGGCATTTGTCCATGTACAGGTCTATAGACTGTAGGGTAGACAGGAGAGTCTTTCTTAGATATTGCAGTGCACTCTTGATGTGGGAAACAATAAAATATAATTAAATGTTTATTGTCATCCATTTGACTGTGTATTATTATATCTTTGGATATGATACCCAGAACTTTGTACTACCAGAACAGATTACCTTCTGGAAATTGTTCCCGAAATAGACTGAGGATAGTGTCCATGCTCCTAGTCTACAATGCATTATATTGGCATACAATTGGTGTATCCACTGAAGGGATTGTTACTCCTAAAGTCTGCAGATATTTGCAATAGCAACTTCTTTCTGGATCTTTTTGCAACACCTTTCTAGTCTCTTATCTAAAGGGACTTGGACACAGTGCTTTGATCTTCATAGTGATGATTTTCACTAAAGTTTCCTGCAAGGGTTGAGACACTTCACAAGCAAAGTTTAAGTTAAAGTCAAGTTTGTTCTTTTTTATCTTATTACTTTTTTTTTTTTTTTAGAGAAAATACATTTTTTTTTGGGTTCTTGCTTACATGGATAAGTTTTTTAG
>NW_016814736.1:64941-100453 GCF_001698545.2 Rhinopithecus bieti | reverse complement strand
AAAAAAAAAAAAAAAAAAAAAAAAGTCATTGGTAGTATAAAGCATGCTTTATTCCTGTGATTTAGGGATACAGAGTACAATGAAGTAAAGGCTATTGCTATGCAAAGAAAATTAACAAATATATAACAATTACTTTAGTGGTTGTTTATCCAGTTCCAGAGAGTTGCTTGATACACTTTGTAAAAATTTTCGTGGATAGTGTATACATCTTCCAGCTCATTTTTTCAAATGTGTGGATAATTCAATTTATCATTGTATTTTTGGTCCCCAATTACAAATTATAAACTCTCACTGAGTTAGTGCTTTAGTGAATGACAGACATGGGACACACTGCGATCATACTAAAATATTTGATTCAAAAGCTCTCCAATGTTTAAAACTTAACTGTCTAAACTGATGCTGGCTCTGTTTTCTACCACATAGATTAACAAAATAGAGTCATCTGTCACAAAAAACGTTTAAAAAAAAAATTCTGCCAAGCTGAGGACTAAAAGGATGATCATGATCTGTCTTTCAAATGGGTGCTATTCAGTGTCTTGACATTTATAAGGCAGATGCCACAAGTGACTGCTTTTTCTATAGGCCAAATGGAAGTTTCTTTTCTCACATTATTACCTAAGTGGAAAAGAATCACTTAGAAGTGTCTGCTTTAGTAATGAGCACAAACCTGTTCATAAACCCGACTAGAGGGTCATTACCTGATACAGCACATGTTCATCTGGAATTACTAATGAACGTCTTAAAATCAAAGGCCATAAATGAATATGTTTTATTCATCACTGTTTCCCTTGTTTCTAGTGTCATGGCTAGCACGTAGAAGGTTTTCATTTTTAAAAAGTAAAATGTGGAAACTAATGAAAAATAATGATTATTATTTTAGTGAAACTTTAAAATAAATTTAATAGAAAAGTCTTCATGTGGAATAGAAGACCAATATGAGATTTGATTTGCTGGAAGACAAGCAATGCCTAGTAGGTGTAAGAGCATGTACCAAGGAATGAAGGTCTGAAATAACAGTGAGTTGTGACACTACATGCAGTGGAACATGGCTGACACATAACATGTGAGTCGTAGATGGCTAGGACATGACTTTAGACAGGTGATAGGAATTCTTTCTTTGAAAGGCTTCCTATATCACATTAAGGAGTTTTCATTTATGTCTGTATGCTCATGAGGAGGCACTGAGCAACTATAATCAGAAGAGTGACAGGATCAAATATTGTGTGAAGAAAAGCATATTTATAGTGAATTTAAGGGTGGGCAAGAGTAGCTACTGCCTCTAGCCTCAAATGCCAAACACCATTTACTTGAAGTATGTGGACAGCATAATCAAACCAATTTTATCTCTCTGGTGAAATATATGGATAGAAATGGAGTTATATAAATTTATAATTTGCCTGGAGTTCCAAATTATTCCCAAAAGTTCTTTGAAACTTTATCTAGAGTGCTTTATCAGTTCACAATTTTATACTACTTTTCACAGTTTAATTGTAAATTTAAGTCTATAAAATTCTAGGGCATATAGTATGTTTCTGTTCATTGATTTGATTAATTTAATCTTCATGGAGATAGATTTTTCTTCATATATTTATCACAAAGATTTTGAAAACAAATCTTGTTTTGGATATAAGCATACAGTAAGCACTTACTTTTTATTAACCAACAAGATACATATGAAAGTAAAGTTTTATTGGTAAACATAGATATTTCTGTGGTGAAAACATTTCCCAAAATAAAATATCTGTTCTGGCTGCCAATATAAAACAAGACAAAGATGGTATATTAAGAAAATTAAATCATTTACTCTTTGATATTTGTGATAGCTGTTAAGTTAAAATTCATTTCACATTGAATTCCTTGAAAGTGATGTGTAGTTGAAAGAACTATGGCATCATTGTGTTAAAATCTAATTCACATGTGTGACATTTCTTTTCTGATATACACAAGTCTATCTTTCAATTATTATAGAGTTAGAATGAGAAAAAGAAACACATTGTATCACAAAAAAGACAAGGGAAAAATAAAATACAATTATAATAAACATGATAACTTTTGTAATAGATAAGTAGACAGATTGCCACAAGAATACTTAGTTTAGAAAAAATCCCTTCACTGAGGAAACATCTGTGCCAAGCTTGATGCATGAATAGGAGATCATTAGACAGGCCTAAGCAAGCAAAATGGCAATGAAGTTAAGGAGAGATAAAAATGAATGACACGTTAAGGGTAGCACAAACTGTGTGTTTGTGTATGTGTGCCTGTGCACATGTGTGCTTCAAAGCATCAAAAGAAGGAACTGGTGCTTTCTTTTGAAAACATCAAAAGAACTGAAAAGTTACGTTGGAGCCAGGTTGTGAAGAGTCTTGGGTGCCTTGCTTCAGGTCAATTCTAGAAATACTAATTTAATACTCATAAGAGAAATAAAGGACAGGATTTGAGCTGATTTTGATAATGGACATTTTTTATATGTGGGGATAATGGGAGGGAATAGAAGTAAAGATAGTGTCGAGGTCAAGCCCAAATTGTTGGTGACATTGTAATTCAGGACCTCAGTGATTCTATTTACAGAGCAGATGAGATAGGTTAATAAAAAAGACCTTAGAAATAAGTGAGGCCAGACTAGCTTTCTCCAGATTCCTTAGTCCATTCTACTGGAAAATTGTTATTGAAGTTGAACAAGTAGATTTAAATGGAAAACTCCAAGCCTAGAAAACAGATATGGGCAGTTAGACTTAAGTTACACTCTGTAACTAAATGAAAAATATGCAAACCAGTAAACCAGAGTGGAAGAAATAGTGGTCAGTCTTTCAAATAGTGGCATGGATAAACGATCGCATAAAATTAGACACAAGGGATACCATATAAAGAGTTACTAAAATGCACAATGCAAGTACTTTGTTAATATGGACTGTTTGGTGATTCTTATAGTTCTACGTGGGACAGAAAATTAAAACAAATTTTTCATATGTATTAATTAACATTTCTTCTGATATGTGGTCCTTGTAACTGTACATAGTTCAGAGTGATATAAAATACATAGTATTTGCTCAATAAATATTTGAGAAATCAAAGAACACATGACTGAATGAGTCTGGTGGCCCAGATGTTTTCTGCAAACTGTAGAAAGTTGTCAACATTCTGAAGTGTACAGTTTTTTTAAATGCAACTGACAATTATGTTAGTCACTTTAATAACTACATTATCCTTTCAATTATATTAAGCTTATAATCAATTAGAGCACAACATTAATGACTTTAATATTTCTCTTTAAGGTGATACTTGCCAATCACTGATCAGCTCCAATACTAAGTGTTCAAGACTTATTGCATTGCAAGTGTCAATGGGGAAACTGGTGGCTTTGCTGTGTTTCCAGCACTGTCTAATCTGAGCTACAAACTCATAGATTTCAAAGAGGTCATAAGTTCCCTGCTTGCCAAGAATAAAACTCACCTAAATGATGTGACTGTACCTGCAACATAAAAGCCAGAAGCTAGTAGCAATTCTCTCACAGCTGGAGGCCTGGGTTTGTTACAATCAGACAAGACTTTGCAATAATTGGGGAATTCGATGCCATGGTGTGTACAACCTGATGACTTTGCTATAAGAGGTTATGAAATGTAGTAGAAATAACATGTAAGTGTGAGCTACTGAAAACCTGGGTTTGCTTATATCCTGGTTCTGCCACTTACCAGATTATCATTAGATAATCACTTGTTCATTCATTCACCAAATATTTCCTGAAGGCCAACTAAGTGCCAAGTGCCAATGCCACTCTATTTTCTAGACATGCAGCAACAAATAAAACTGACATACTCTCTGCCTTCAAGGAGCTTGCATTCTGGTGTAAAAATAATAGATAATGAGCAGTTTAAAAATAATTTCAGAAAATAATAATTTTGAATACAAATGATAATGTAATAGACATTGATGCGTGTGGTAGAAGGAAGCAATATATAGAAAATTGGGCAGGCAGCATATGAGGCAATATGATAGAACTGCACATAAAATGTGTGTCATTGAGTAGAGGCGGATTTCTTTTGAGATAATATCTGAATGATGTGAAGTCAGCTCTATGAACTGAACAAAATGATAGTGTTTCTTTCCCTATAAATTTGGAATAATAATACCTACTTTGTGAACGAGTTCTATGGGTTAGAAAAAATAGCATGTGGGAGGTGAGGATTGTAGACTGGCACATATTAGGACCTTAAAGAATGCAGGTGGTAAGGTATTGTTTGTAATAGTGGTTGATAATAGCAGTAATATTAATCATATTTTTAAACGTTAGCTCTTAAAATGGTATTTGTTACTTGGGGAAGTAACTCAGGGAGAAGTTTATTTGGAATAGTTTCCTATAATTGCTATCCTCTTTTTTAGAGGTTATCTGCATTTTTGGAACCTCATGAACACTTTCTGCTCTCAGATGACACCTGTTTGTTTCATTATGTTTTCACACCCTGTGCTAACCTGATGAGCTACAGATGTGATGACTTTGTTCTGCCACACTCTGTATTAGCCTGGCTCTGAAGAGAATTTATGTTACAGAACCGCTCGTATTATTGAAGCCTAGATTATTAGTCTCTCGAACCATTTACTGGTCTCTTAATAGCAAGCTTTAAATACAGAGTATCTCCATTTTTATCTGTAGTTCATTCTGTTTGTTGTCTGTTCCACACTTTTTAGGCTCAAAGGGCAGTCTAGGGCAATAGAGATGGCCCATCCTTGCTATTACATGAATTGAATGCCCAATAAAAAAGAAAAATAAAGGAACATTATAGACACTCCAAGTGGAAACTGCCTGGTAAAGTACAGTGCAAAAATCCAAATAAATGTTTGCCTTGCACAGTGCACTTAATAATATTAGGTTCGTTCAAATGTAACTATGGCTCCAGGTTATGAATTTTAAATCATTATAAATAGGTTCAAATATTTAGTAATGAAAATAAAAATACTACAATCATTGAATTTTTGCCACCACGAAATGTTTGTTTATTCCTGTAGTATAAAAATCCTTGCTTCAGGACTCGACAAACTCTTGGAAAGCATTGTCTGCATCCACTAGTTGTGGAAGCGTTTTCCCTGCAAAAAAAAGTTGCAGAGATACTTGAAGAAGTAGTAGTAGGTTGGTGAGAGGTCAGGTGAATATGGCAATGAGGAAAACTTCATAGCCCAATTTGTTCAAGTTTTGAAACACTGGTTGTGCAATGTGCAGTCGGGCATTGTGGAGGAGAATTGGGCCCTTTCTGTTGACCAATGCCAGCTGCAGGCGTTGCAGATTTCAGGGCATCTCATGGGTGTGCTGAGCATACTTCTCAGATGTAATGGTTTTGCTGGAATTCAGAAAACTGTAGTGGATGAGACCAGCAGCTGACCACCAAAAAGTGATCACATTTTTTGGTGTAATTTTGGCTTTGGGAAGTGCTTTGGAGCTTTCTGTCGGTCCAACCACTGTGCTGGCTGTCGCTGGTTATTGTATAGAATCCACTTTAAGTCACACAACACAATCTGATTGAGAAATGTTTCGTTGTTGTTGCACAGAATAAGAGAAGTTGACACTTCAAAAGGACAATGTTTTGGATTTTCTCTCAGCTTATGAGGCATCCACTTATTAAGCATTTTCACCTTACCAATTTGCTTCAAATGCTGAATGACCATAGAATGGTCGACGTTGAGTTCTTCGCAACTTCTCCTGTAGTTGTAAGAGGATCAGCTTCCATAATTGCTCTCCACTGTGAAACAGGAAAAGTTCCCTTATCTCCCTCACAGCTCATGCAGTGGGGGTGTGGCTAGCTTCTTAGGTGCCCTGCTGCTAAAACCTCTGGTGGGAGCATGCAGACGGGCAGGTTGTGGTTGTGGGCTCCAACCCCAGGACAGTGTCTAGGGGTGAATATTTAGAGCCCCAGAGGGCGTTTGTTAGTGTGCTCTTTTACTTTTGCTGTCTGTAGGCAGTTTGAATTCATCAGTTTAATTAGACCCTCTCCTTTATAGCAAGGACAAAGGGTTTTCTGTATCCCTGGTTCTTCCCCTAGTGTACTGGAAAGCCTGGATCACACGTGGGCTTGGAGAATGAGTGTGAGATTTTATTGCATGGTGGAAGGAGCTCTCAGTAGATGGATGAAGAGCCAGAGGGGGATTAAGGAGGAAGTTGGTTTTTCCCTGGAGTTGGGACACTCAGTTGCCAGGATCTTTTCTGATTGCCCTGGCCAGTTCCTCTAGGCATCCACATCGTCCCACTAGTAGATGGCCTGCTAGTGTCTGCTGGGGCCTGTCAGTGTGCCCTTCTGCTCCTCCATTCCTCTCGATGCCAGTCGCCTGTGTGCTCTTCTGCCGGTGTGTTCCTCTCGACATCCAGCCACCTGTGTATGTGCCCTCTAGGGTCTTGGGGTTTTTATAGGCACAGGATGGAGTCATGCCGGACCAAGATGGTCTTGAAAAATGCAACACTTGGGCACGATAACAAGTCGGGAACCCCCCCTTTTTCTACCCAGCACTTCCCTGTCCCCCTCCCATATCAATTGGTCCTTGTCAACTTCCAATTGCCGGCCGCTATCCTACTCATCTTCAAGGCTCTCATCTCCTTTGCAAAACTTCTTGAATCACCACTGTACTGTATGTTCATTATCGGTTCCTGAGTCAAATGTGTTGTTGATGTCGCGAGTTGACTCCGGTGCTTTACGACCCATTTTGAACTTGAATAAGAAAATCACTTCAATTTGCTTTTTGTCTAACATCATTTCCATTGTCTAAGATGAACATAAAATAAACAGCAAGTAAAATGTAATTCCCAGAAACGTAAAGCTAGAAATGCCCATTAAAATGAATAACATAACCACATTTATTTAAGAATGTATTCCAATATCAAATGGCAAATTTCAACAATGCAAAAACCACAGTTAGTTTGAACCAACCTCATACAGTGATAATTAAACAATATGTATAAAGAGGTTTAACATTATTAAGAAAAACAAAAGAGGGCCAGCCTGGTTAATTGTAACTTTTTGAAAAAAATAATAAGTTCTTGGCCTTCAATTTTGGAGTATGAGGTGAATTACTCAGGACAAGAGAAGAGTAGCTTAAGTTCTGCCTGCAACGGGCTTGCACTGGAGCATATGCCCTCTACCATCCCGACATAGTGTGCCGTTTGCTTAAAAATCATATACACCTTTTCAAAAGTATAATTTTAAGGAAGACCAAAAGGACTAGTGGCTTGCCCATTAGGCTTATATTTCAAGCTTAAAAATCTAACTATAGATTATCCTTTATTAATGTTTAGGTAAACTGAGGATAAAACTTTCTAGTTCCAGTGAAACCCAGGTAAGCCAGTATCTCCTTGATTTGGGGCAATGGCAATGGATGATTCTGCCTTCTTCATTATTGCTTATTCCTTACTCCAATAATGGTGCCTGACCCCGAAAAGGCAATCAGAATATAGGGTGTGTTATCGTGAAGTAGTTAGAGCAAAAGTGAGAATGAAATTTAGTTAGTGTAGCATCACAATAATAAAGAGTGAAGTTTGTAAGTGACTATTCATGCATTACAATCTTTGAAATGTCTAATTGTTTTCAGGAAAAAACTTTTTTGGATCAATCATTTGGAAATTGCTTCAATTATTTTCTTCACTTTCTATGCGTGCACAGTATGTATGTGATAAAATAAAATTATTCTAAAGTTTAGAATAAATATAATTTTTGACCCAAATCACATGAAACTAAAGAGAACATTTCCAAATTTGGAAAACATTTAAAAAATCTTCTCCCTGGATCTTAGCCCTGCTTGCTGCCAGCAGATATTCATACTTTTGTGTTTCAATTTCAGATTCTTTGGTATCATTCATCTTTTTTGTTTTGTTGCTGTTATTGTTATCGTTTTCTGCTTACTTATTTTTCAGCTTTATTGAGGCATAACTGACAAATATTGTATATATCAAAGGTATACAATATGATAGTTTGATACATGTGTACATTGTGAAATGATTACCAAAATCAAGTTAATCAACAAACCCACCACTTCACATCGTGTGTGTGTGTGTGTGTGTGTGTGTGTGTGTGTGTGTGTGGTGAGAACACTTACGAGCTACTCTCTTAGCAAACTTCAAGTATGCAATATAGTATCATTTGTTATCACCATGCTTCAAGTTAAATACCCAGAACTTATTCCTCTTACAACTGAATGTCTGTACTCTTTGTTCAACATTACCCCATTTCCTCCAGCTCCAGTTCCTGGAAATCATCGTTCTACTCTCTGCTTCTTTGAGTTAAATTTTTTAAGATTCCTTATATCAGTCAGAGTATATAATATTTGTCTTTCTGTGTTTGTTTTGTTTCATTTAATATAACATGTTATGTCCTCCAGGCTCATTCATTTTGCCACAAGTGACAGAATTCCCTTTACTTTTTAAGACAAAATACTATTTCTTTGTGTAAGAATAACCATTCCTTTACTAATTTGTCTGTCAACAGATGCTTAACTTTGTTTTTATATCGTGGGTATTGTAAATAATGCCAGATTGAACACGGGAGTTCAGATATATCTTGAGATAATGATTTCTTTCTTTGTCTATATGACAAGTAATGGATTCCTGGATGACACAATAGTTCTATTTTTAGCTTTTTAAAGAAATCTGCCGACTATTTTCCATAAAGGTTTTAACAATTTACATTCCCACCAAAAGTGTACAAGGGATCTCTTTTCTCCATACCCTCACCAATATTTGTTATCTTTTATCTCTTTGATAACAGCCATAATAACAAGTGTGAGTGATATCTATGCATGTTGTAGTTTTGATTTTTATTTTCCCGTTGATTAGTGATGTTGAGTACCTTTTAATATATCTATTAACCATTTTAAAATCTTCCTTGGAAAAATGTCTATTGAGATCCTTTGCTCGTTTTTTATTCTGGTTATTGGCTTTGTTTGCTGTTAAGTTTTATGAATTCCCTACATATTTGGGATTTTACCCCTTAACAGATATATAATATATGCTTTGCAAATAGCTTCTCTCATTTCATAGGTAGCCTTTTCATCTTGTTTACTCTTTCCTTTGTGGTATGAAAGTTAAATTTGATGTAGCCTCACTTGTTTCTGGTTTTGCTTTTAATTTTATTGTTGTTGTTTTTACTTTTCCTGCCCACACATTCGGTGTCATAATAAAAATAATTATGCCTCTGTCAAAGGAATAATATACCAAATCTACAAAGAACTAAAACAACGCAACAAGGAAAAAATCCCATTAAAAACTGGACAAATGACATAAACAGATATTTCTCAAAAGAAGAAATACAAGTGGCTAAGAAGCACATGAAAAATGCTCAATATCACTAATCATCAGAGAAATGCATATCAAAGCCACAATGAGATATTGTCTTGCTCCAGTCAGAATGGCTACTACTAAAGAGTCATAAAACAACAGATACTGGTATGGATATGGAGAAAAGGAAATACTTATACATTGTTGATTGGAATGTAAACTAGTTCAACCCCTATGGAAAAGAGTATGGAGATTTCTCAAAGAACTAAAAATATAACAACCATTTAACTCAGTAACCTTCTTACTAAGTATCTACCCAAAGAAAAAGAAATCATTATATTAAAAAGACACCTGCAAGAAAGAAAGAAAGAAAGAAAGAAAGAAAGAAAGAAAGAAAGAAAGAAAGAAAGAAAGAAAGGAAAGAAAGAAAGAAAGAAAGAAAGAAAGAAAGAAAGAAAGAAAGAAAGAAAGAAAGAAAGAAAGAAAGAAAAGAAAGACACCTGCAATTGTGCATTCATTGCAGCACTACTCACAATAGCAAAGTCATGGAATCAAGCGAAGTATTTGTGAATGTTTGACTGGAAAAAAAAATGTGGTATATATACACCATGAAATACTGCACAGCCATAAAAGAAAATGAAATCATGTATTTTGCAGCAGCATAAATGGAGCTGGAGGCAATCATCCTGAGTGAACTAACTCAGAAACAGAAAACCAAATACCACATATACTTACTTATAAGTGGGAGCTAAACAATGAGTAAACATGGACACGAAGATGGAAATAGTAGACACTGGAGACTTTTATTTAGCTTTCATAGAGAAAATATTACTCATAAAATATTTTTCTTCTGGCTGGCAAATATACCAATGAGTGCTGCTGTTATCAAGTTACATTTTAGTATCATGTAACATATCCCTGCAGAGGAATTTTAAAAACATACTGCTGGGTAATGTTGAGTAAAAATGTCAAGGCGCAACTACTCATATATACAATATAGAACCATTTATGTACAGACTTAAAAATAAGAAAAAAAGATTTTTAGTTTTCATGGACATATATGTATAGTAACTCTGTTTTAAATAGAAAAAAGATTGATTAAAAAAGTGAAAAGCAAATTCAGGATAATGACTACTTTCTGAATGAAGAAGTCAATAGGACAAGGTGGAATCAGGGTGCTTATTGGAATATTCTTTCTTAAATTAGGTAGTGGCTCACAAATACCTTTTTAATTATAACATGTGTCAATTATGTATAGCTATGCATATATATATATATATATATATATATATATGTAAGTGGCACCGATGCAATTTGTTTTCTTAGTAAATGTATTATTTTGGTAACAGTATTTTATAATTAAAGGTAACAAATTATATACATAAAATTAAAACATGATCAAAAATTATCTGTGCATCAATACACACTATAATAATGAAAAGATACTTTAATGATATATACATTTGCTCAGGAAATTTCTAATCTGGAGACTCAAAAAGTACATCTAAATTAACCTTTTATATATCAATATTACTTGTGTTTCAGTGTCATAAAATTAAAGAGAAGCTTAATTTCTACATATTGGAGATTTTGTCCATGTAACAACAAAAAAAGTAAGAAATCACAAAATGTACTGTACATATGAAAAAACATGCTTCCTTTTACATGCTTCAGTTTTACTTTCAAAACTATTTATCTTTATATTTCTTCTAAAAGCAAAGCTGTAATTTCATTATTAATAGTTAATAAAATGGACAGCAGATGTAAAGACACAGAATTAAGCTTTCAGCTCTGAAAACAGTTTGATTTCAGAAATAACTCAAGTTCTCTGACTTTCAATTATTATATTTTTAAAAAGAGAAAGTTGGGTAATAGAGTTCGTTCATTTCTAAAGTTTTATGTTGTACGCTGGAAAAGTTCCCAATCTGATATCTGGTCTTTCACTCTCTCTACATATTGATGCAGTGTTTTACGGAAATATTTATCAATGTTTAAGCCCTGCTTTCCAGAATAAACCAAATACCATCATTGCATAGCTCCAGGTGACATAATGTTCTCCAATCACATCTCGTACTGATGTAAATGTCTTCTTTAGTTCATTAGCTGGAGAAACTGAATAACCAGAGAGTGACTAGAGCAAAGGTCAGACTCACAATTCATGTCTATGTTTTTTCTCTTCATCTTCTTAGTCTCGTATTTTCAATAGCATCATATACCTATATATATATATGGCCTACTAGTTATTCCTGTACAAGGCACTGTATTTCAATCATACTTTGCCTTTTGCATAACGTGAGACAACTTTCAGTTAGAGTAAGACATCATTGTAGGCATCACTAACCATGATCATGTCTTTCTTTCTTATTTTTTTTTTTTTCCTTTTTCTTTTTTGAGACACAGTCTTGCTCTGTCCACCAGGCTGGAGTTCAGTGACATGATCTCGGCTCACTACAACCTCTGCCTCCCGGGTTCAAGTGATTCTCATGACTCAGCTTCCCAAGTAGCTGTGATTACAGACATGCGCCACAACGCCCAGCTAATTTTTTGTATTATTAGTAGAGAGGGGGTTTCACAATGTTGGCAAGGCTAGTCTCAAACTCCTGACCTCAAGTGATCCACCCACCTTAGCCTCCCGAAGTGCTAGGTTACAGGCATGAGTCACCATGTCCGGCCAATAATTTCATAATGTAGGATTGCATGTCATATTTTACTGGGAGGGATATATGTGGGTGTGTATACATATGCATGTGCCCGTATCTCTGTATGCCAGCAGCAATTATGCAGATGGAGAACAAAACAGTATTATTTGATGAGACATTAGAAATGTATGTACCAAATAATTGATATGAATGATGCAAAATACAACAGATAGTCTCATAAAATCATAAGATGATGAGCTATTCTCTCATGTTCTCATAAGTTTTGAACCTAATACAAATAAGGAAATAGTCCTTAAAGAGAGTCTGCTACTCTCTTTATAAATCTAAAAACCAATTAATATTATTACCAAGAAAAACAATGTAAGGCTCTGCAGTGTAAGTACCTTTCCTGAGGTCACAATTGGTAGTGACAACAGTTTCTTGAACTCAGGTCTGAATCAAAAGTATCTGCTTTCCCACTGAACATGGAAGCAGCCCACCAACTTTAATTCACTACACAGGGCCCTGTTCACATTACTTTTAGTAGTACCTAAGTGAAATTTTAATATTAAAAAGTTCAATATAAATAATTAGTATAATAACTTCCATTGAAACTATTTCTTAAATCAATGCATTATATATTTCCTTTATACCTAATGAGTACACACTGCAATTCCAACAAGTTGTCATTTTTGATCTGAAAACTTGGATGATATTCCTATTTGTGCTAGAAAATTATCTGTGACCAGAAGACATATTCTTGGAAGTGTAATGTTTACCTTTATCAACATATCAGACAAGATTGACTTTCCCAGCTCTAAGAAATATTGTGATAGCACTGATATTGACAATTGAGCTAGTAGTACAACAAAAATCTAATTGTTTTGATACAAGCACTCTGTTTCCCTATACCCCTCATCAAATTGTAAGCCCCTCAAGGACAGAGACTATGTTTCTTTTCTCTTTTTGGCCTATGTGCTTGAACATTGCATGGAATATGTTAGATGTCTAATAGATACATGATGACTAAAAAGATATTCCTGAGATAGTTTCACACATTAACTTGATTGAGGGAACATTATATTACTCTATGTAATGATAAGGATTAGTATTGTGAAATTAGCCAATATTAAGACTTAGTAGCAAAATAAAATATTAGGTGATAATTTAATTTTATTTGGTTTATAGTTTCCCATTGTTCTGTGCAACATTTTTCAGTTGCCACTTCCCTGCTGTGATGGTTAATTTTATGCATCAGTTTGTCTAGGTTATGGTACTCATGGTACCCAATTTTTGGACAAACACATCTAGATGTTACCGTGAAGGTATTTTTAAAAATATGATAAACATTTAAATCTTGGACTTTGAGCAAAGTACATTTCCTTCTATAATGTATGTAGGCCTCAACCAATCAATTGAAGGCCTTCAGTGAAAAAGACTGAGGTCCCTGAGAAAGAAAAATGTCTGCCTCTAGACTACCTTCAGACTAGAACTGCAGCATCAACTCTTCATGGGTCTCCAGTCTATCCACCTGACTCGTAGAGTTTGGATTTGCCAGCCTCCACATCACAGGAGCCAATTCCTTAAAATCTATCTCTTTCTGTCTATGTAGGTAGATACATAGATCCCAGTGATTCTGTTTTTCTCTGGAGAACTCTGAGAAATACACTTGCTGTGGAGGAAATATTTTATTAACCTTAAGCCATGTTCTTTCTTTGCCCTTCATTTGGGACAGGGGTAGTAACTCTATCATTATACCTGTTTCTTTCCTCCTTAGTATGCCTGTAATCCTGAAAAAAAATCTTTTATTTTCCCATAGTGTAATAGGTATGAAAGGATTGTATTCTCTAAAGTACTCTATTATAAATAAAACAGGTCAGAATTTTGAAGACCAGCTCTCTCACTCACTAGTAGCATAGCCCTGAATAAAATAAGCCTCTGTTGGGTTATTTATGAAATTAAAGGTAATGCATGGGAGATAAAGTCCTTAGCACAAGGTTAAAAAATGATCAATATTATTATTAGCCATTTCACCCAGTCAAGAAAATAAAATGTCAATGAAATATTTTCTTGTGTTTTATTAATACTGCTACAGATATACTTGCTAAAAATCGATTGCTACTAACATTGCTGATTCATTTTACATTGACTTTTTTCAAATGTATTTATTAAAGATAAAATAAGATTGGTAACTCAAGTTTAAGATTATTTCTTGCAGCAGATAATATGCCAGAAGAGTAAAATATCACAAAGAAGTTTCTACAGAGTAGGAATTACTTCTGTCCAACCAATCCCATTTGCCAGGTAATGAATTACAAACTATGTTATGGGCATTGGTATTGACTGAGGACTTCCTGCACTGTGGTAAATTCCATTTTAGATGTTATCCTGAAGCCATCTATTTTAGCAGATATCCCAGCAAGTCGGCAGCACTTTCCATGTTTCAGTCAGAATAGTTTTCAGCTGAATCCCTCTTTCTTCTTCTTTAACATGTATTACTGTGGGCCACATCTCCACAGGCTTATCAGTGCAGAGTGGCCCAGACAAAGCAACGTTTATATTTGCCTTTGGCTCATTCGTCTCCACATGTGTGCCCACCCCTTCACCCGCCATGATCCAAGAGCTTGCAGAAAAATACACTGGTATGATTCATCTCCTTCATGTGGATGTCTCAGCTCTGCTGCTGCTGTGATAACCCCTGCCTCATATTATGGACTGAATATGATGAAAAGAAGCAGGAACAAAGACATTTGTCTCAGATATTAAAGAGCTTTACCTTCAAGATTGAATCATTACAATTTATGTCATTAGTCACAATAAATATAACCTATTTTCTGAAATTTGAATTATGTTCCTAAACTTTTATCACTATTTCTGGCACTGTTTTGGAAAGAATTTGCTTCTCTCAACCTTAAGGAAGTCATGCTATCTATCCAAAAGATAATAAGCACTGTCTTTCTTCTTCTTCTTCTTTCTCTTTTCTTTTTTTTAAATCAGCACTGTCTTTCTTGCTAAATGAATACAGATCTCATTTGGGTCCTAAGAGGTCAGTCCCATGGCATTTACTAGTGATTTTTCTAGAGGGGTTGGGACACAAAGTGAGATGAAGGAACATCTTCTTAAGAGATCTAAGAAAGATTTCCTTTCCTGTTTGCAATGGAGAGTCATACAAAGAGAAGTCCATTTAATTCCTGTTCTTTTATTTCCTATTTGATATTCTGTCCTTGTGAGGCTACAATGCCTGGAGATAGGACTGAAATATTGGAATTATGAGAAGAGATATTGCCAACCTTCTTTCCACACTGTGGATAGATATGATGTGTCTAGTTTATTCCTGATACTGTTAGTTGACTGCACAAAATCTGAAACATTCTTCATACGGATTTCATATTTAATAATATAACATCTATTTTTCAGGCTATTTTAGTTGGAGATTGTATTCCTTGCAGCTGAATGCACTACATACAGATTTCATATTCAATAATGTAGTATCTATTTTTCAGAACTATTTTAGTTGGAGATTGTATTCCTTGCAGCTGAATGGTATTTGCTGGTAAGTATGGGATCTGGTTCCCTCCCTCCTTGTACTTTGCAAAGAAAAGGGGAATTGGCTGTGAACTGATACGTAGCTTAGTCAGAAAGTGCTGAGTGAGGAATAAGTGAAAATCTAAAGTGCAAAAGTCAGAAAAAAGTTATTGGAAAGTAAGTGTCATCTTAAATCATAGAAATTTCAAAATTGTAAGTGAAGGGAAAACTATGTCTTACTTAAAGTCCAAAGGGTACATTTGAGTCTATGTATAAGAGGCAAACCAAAGAATCTCAGAGAACCTCCCAAAAGACTCCCAGAACAAGGGTCAAGAAAGAAGGTTAAACAAATGCCATGAAGTGGTTAGGGTGCTCATAGCTAGTGTTTTTAGAACCAATCTGCCTTAAAAGCCCGGATTAAGAGCTATGGGTGGGCTCATTTTTAAAATCCCACCATCATTTCTATGCCTTTTTGCCCAAGTTCCATGCTACACACATCATCTTGTGTTAGAGAGGGACTTATAAGCACTGATAGCTCCAAATATGTCATTTTCTGATTTATTTTCTAAGACAATCAGCCAAATCAGCCTTCTTGTTTTGCAAAATATGATACCAAGAATATGCCAATGATATTTTCACATACTCTGTGGTATAATCTGAATTACTATGTTCCCTCCACAACTGATGTTGAAACTTCATCCCAGTTGTGGTACAATTAAGAGCTTTAGGAGGTAATTAAGTCATGAGGGTGAATTGGGTCATGAATGAGATTGGTGCTCTTATAAATGAGGCTTCAGGAAGCATTTTTGCCTCTGCCACAGAAGGTGGCACCCATGAGGAATGGACTCTCGTCAGACACCCACTATGCTGGGGACTTCGTTTTAGACTTCCCATCCTTCAGAATTATGAGCAATAAATCCCTGCTTTTATACATTAGCGAGACTAAAATATTTTATTATAGCAGCCCAAGCCAACTAATATTCTGAGACCAAAAAATCTCAGGAAACATCCTGAAAGAAGAGGAGATGCCAGAGCAGGATGCACGAAAGAAAGTTACATGAATTCCACGAAATGGCTAGGATGCTCAAGCCTGGTATCATTAAAATAAATCTGCTTTAGATGCACAGATTAAGAGATATGGTGAATTCATATTCTAAAATCCCACCATCCTTTTAATTCCTCTTGGCTTTAGAGAGTTGAGTTAAAAAAAAAAAAATCTTTCCCGAGAGTCTTCTATGAGCTCAGTCCTAGATTTGTTACCATCTTTAAGGAATAAAAATGTCATAGTTTATGTTTATTTTTATATAATCCATACAGATGTGAAGTAAAGGACACTCTTTCCCTTAGGCTCCTTATCCCTTTAAAGATGACTTTGTACATTCAGATTCAGTAGTTGTATCTTTTACTTGATATGAAATAAACTACTATCTTTTTTTTTTTTTTTTTTCAGAGTGTAGTCATTATTAAAGTTTGGTTGGCCTTTCCAAAGTAAAGCATTAAAGTCTTCTCTCAGAAATATATTAATAATCATCTCTACATTTTTTTCAAGACCCCCTGGAATAGCTTAACATATACATTAACTGCTGCATCAGCCAGGGTTATTCGTTTAAGCAACAGGAAACAACTCTAGCTAACATAAATAGAACATTTATTCAAAGGGTATCAGGCAGCTCTCAGAATCTCTGTGAAGGACATAGAACCAAGGTAGGAACAAATGCAGCAGAGGAACGAAGCTCCAAATTATGGTTCAGTGTGGCCCCATTGTAGATACCACTATTGTTGCCACTGGGCATGCGCACTGGCACTTTACCGATGTAGACCAGGATGCCACCTTTGGAATGGTCACAACTTTTGCTTCTGGAACCCAATAAAGCTAGGGCTGCTGATGCCAGGCTCAGCAGAAAAGATTCTGGATAGTTCTTAATTATTTGCATCAATAGCATATTATTCAAATTTTGAGGTGGAAACATGTGATTGGGGGACCCTGGGTTATGTTAATTGGCCTTATTCCCAGGGATACTAGGAGAGTGAATATCTGATGTTTTATATTTTAATAGAGGGTTTGTGTTAGACAATTTCCTATACGTCACAAAGAAATCCAATTCTGGATTGAAACTCAGATTGGATGGCCAAAAGAATGGCAAATATCCATATAGCAGTTGATTATCTTTTTCTACTTCCTTTTATTGTCATTGTTCCATCACTGTTGATCATTTGTTTCAATTCAAATTTTCTGTCTTTTTTAAAGAAAAATAGCATGAATATATAAATTTGATATGATCAACTGAGTATTAATAAGGAAACATATTCAGAGGGTGGTTAATTTATCCAATAAGCAGTAGAACCTTGATTCCAATTGATGGAAGACCTCAAAACTTATGTTATTTCCACACTGCCTTTTATGACATTTGAGATTTAAGGAACACATTTAAGATTACTGATTATGATTATGAATAAGGCCTAGATATAATATACAACAAATGGGCAATGAACCTATGTCCTAAGTTTGTTAACCTCACACTGATAACAGGATGAGTTAAGTGGATGGATACTAAATCTAGATTCCTTTCCTCCAGCTAATTTCTCAGCCATCTTCCAGGAGAACCCCAGCCAGAGATTCACATGCAGCTGATAGTAATGGGTTGAGTAGAAGGAATAGCTTATCATTGTAGGGTGGGCTGTGTTTCTCCAGACCAGGGACTGAAGCAGCAGTGACAATCAGAATGGGATACCACTGAAATAAGATATGGAAATCCATTAGGTCAATCAATGTCAGTGAGAGGTAGAAGAGGTTATGAGATAGTCCGGAAGACTGCATTTGAGAATCCATATGTAAGAGTAGCCACGGACTTTCTAAACCAGGGTGTAATAAGAAAGCCTTTCTCACAGTGTTTTTGGTTATGGCATAGTACTCCTTTTCTCTCTTTGCTGATGTAAGTAAAATGCCCCCTCTCTTCTCTCTCCTTTACATCTTACATTAATTCTGTACAGGGTTGGCTACATAACTTGTTGGAGACAGTGCAAAATGAAAATGCAGGACTCTGAGTTCACAAAGCAAGGAAAATGTGTGGCTAATGATATTAAAATATGGAATGTTTTTCTTTCTGTATCGTCTCTCTTTCCCTTCACTTTTACATTTCTATTTAGTTGTATTCTAATTAAAGAAAAACTAAATTTTTAAATTATAGTACTGAAATTTACCATTAACTCTTATATTGTACAATGTCAGTTTTAAGTGCCTTACATTTAATTTTAGATTTTTTAATGTTAAAAATTCAAATACTAGTTTTAAATAAGAACAATTACCTTATATGCAGAATCAGTGAAATTACATAACTGATATTTCATAGCTCCTGCATGAATATGTATTTTTTTCTTACCAGAACAGCAGAAATGCACAAATTTAACTAGGCTGTTTTAATTTTAATTCTCAATAAAGGCACATTTGCCAATACTGTCTACCTTCAGCTTACTAATGAATAAAGAAGCACTGAAAAGAAAATAGACTACATTTTGCCCAATCTTTCTCTTTTCTTTCTCTGTCATCATTTCTCCACCACTAATTGTCTAACGCAGGAGAAGAAGATAAGTAGGAATAGCTATGACAGGGTTATTGTGTCATTCTTATTTCTTTGAATGACATTGCTTTCTTCCTGGGTTTGAAGCAAGTTTCCCCACTCCTTACATAAGTATGACATAACACATTTACTTTGAACTGGCTTCGGGTATCGCCCAAAAACTTGTGGGTCTTGTATAATTCTGGGCTTATGAGCATCATGAATTACATAGGCAAAGGAAAGCAACAAGAAAGTAGGGCAGGGGGTCACACATATCGTGCCTATCTCCTCTGCCCACGTGCATGTCCTGTTGCTTCTTCTGACATCAGGGAAAAAAAATACAAATTCAAAGAAAGTTGTATTAAAAGTTTCAAGATGGCAACGACAGAGCAATAAATCAAGTTGCAGGTCCTTCTGAGTGTGGAACGTGTGCTCTTCCACACAAAGCTGGCTGTGACACCTCTGTAGGAGATTCCTAAGGCAGGAGGTTTTGTGTTCATGTTATTGTACTGACATATTAGTAATGTATTTAATGCTCCCTCTCCCTGTGCCTCTCTTCCTCATATAGATCACACTGACATAAGTTCCTGGATGGGGAAAATAGTGGGGAGGTAAATCAAGAAGAACTAGAAAATAGTGAAAACAACAGATTCTCTTGAGTCCGCAAAAATCATGCTCTTCTCTCACATCAACTCCAGTTTTGGCCAAAGCTTATATGACATATAAGATTAAAAGCATATTTTTAAACTCTCAGTATCTCCTTGGTATCTCTTACTAAGAAACCCTCAGAAGACTCAGCCAGCCAGAATTCTATAAATTCCCTGATATGCTGCAAATCTGTGGAAAACAGGGAGCTCTCTTTACTCTGGTTCTCTTGTCTCCCTCCCTCGTCAGGCCCACAGTCACAGTCAAGATTGCATATGTGTACTATATATATATTACATATATTTCCTTGTAAAATGATAAGGATCATTTTCTAATACACTCTCCTTGGGCATTTGCAATTTAAATTTATAGAGATTTTTATGTACATAATTTTTAAAATAAGCAAAACATAATTTATACTATGCGTATCTTTTACTATACTTTTCATATTTATAATATAGTACACATATATGTATACTATATATATGTACACACACAGAAACACACACACAGACACACACATATATAAAATGACAAATATACATGTGTGCATACATATATAAATAACATATATTTGTGTGTGTGTATATATGTCGTTTACATGGCTACTTGTTCACCTAGATTTCACTTATCTCATAGACATTTTCTGTACAATTTTTATTACATAAAATAACCAATTTTTCTAAAACACAGAAATTTTTAGACTAGAAGATAACTTTTAATTTATGGGTCTAGAGCACATAATAATTTTGGCATCTTGAAGAGACACATATGATGTGTGCTCTGGCAAAGTTCCACACGAAGCAAAATTTTACAAATTTGGTTTGAAGTGAATTCAAGAAATGTGTTCACGCCTGCAATCCCAGCACTTTGAGAGGCCGAGACGGGTGGATCATGAGGTCAGGAGTTCAAGATCAACCTGGCCAACATGGTGAAATGCCATCTCTACTAAAAATACAAAAATTAGCTGGGTGTGTTGGCGGGTGCCTGTAATCCCAGCTACTCAGGAGGCTAAGGCAGGAGAATTGCTTGAATCCAGAAGGCAGATGTTGCAGTGAGCCGGGATCACACCACTGCACTCCAACCTGGGTGATACAGCAAGACTTTGTCTCAAAAAAAAAAAAATTCTTTAGTGCATTTCTTTGTAAAGTGATAAGGATCATTTTCTAATACACTCTCCTTGGGCATTTACAATTTAAATTTATAGAGATTTTTATGTACATAATTTTAAAATAAGCAAAACATAATTTATACTATGTCTATCTTTTACTATACTTTTCATATTTATAATAAAGGTTTGTAGTTACAAGTTGTTGAGTTTTAACGGGTGCCATACACAACATATTGCATAGATTATTAATTATACACTTTCAATATCTGATGAGGTAGATACAACCTCCAGTTTCGAGATGAAAAACCAAGGCTTACGTGGTTTAAGTGAGTTCGCAAAGTCACACAAATAAGTGATAGTCATCCTACTCAGCTCTCTTACTGCCACACCCAAAGTCTCAGGCTGTACTAGATTTATTTGTTGTTGTATTTCTGTAAACAGGTCTAATGCATTTTGCATCTTACCTACACTGAATGAGTTATTCTGATAGAAAACTGAGCATCATTCACAAGCATTTTTAATATCACAAATGTGATTGTGATAGAAATAATAGATACATTGTAAAGGAAAATGCTTCTACTGACAAAGTTTTATTTTTTTTCTGATAGATGTAACAGATTTGAAAATGTATGGATAAATTTAGGGCATCTATTTCAGAGAATCACTGCAAATTTCTAAAACTATGCACGCATTTGAAAATGGATATTTGAAACCACAGCAGAAGCCTACGGTTTGCATGGTTCAGAGCTGCCTGATTGAAAGCAAGTCCAGATGCCAGCCTTTGTACACAAATGACAGTGTTTCTCAGACAGTATCATTCATTTTTTGTTATCATTTTTTAGGCAAATGTAGGCTTATTTGTAAAGCTTTGCTTTTTTTTTTTTTTTCCAGTTGGTTTTTCTCGCCTTCTCAGTCTAACCAAATATATACTTTTTTTTTTTCATTTTCAGTCCTGCAATTAAAATTTCAAAATTTCAGTTTTGAAACTTCACATGTTAGTGATGTTTATTTATTTGTATCAAGAAACAGAATATTGAAAAGTACAGAGTCAAGTTTTATATTTTCTTAACATGCTTAATGTTGCATTTTAGAATTTATGAGCATTTTGCTGAGATTTATTGTCATATTCTTGTTTCAAAATACTTAAAAGATTATTCTATGTTTATTAACAATACTTTTGAAAGAGATTGGTTCTTAGAGATGAAAAATAGACACCATCCACATCAAAACACTTTAAGACCCATAGTTTTGAATGTTAACAGTGCTGGTGGTGGTGTCAATGTTGGTGGTATTGGGTATGCTTGAAAACATGCATGTTTGTATGTGTGTGTGTTTGAACAGAGGTATTTTACATTTTTAATTCCCAAGGTTTATATTTTTCAAAATTATCTTCCATTAGATACATAACCTAAAAATATCCAACCAGACCTTTACATAAGCCCTCATATTGCATGAGAAATTTTTTCTTTGTTTTGATTCCAATATGCCACAAGTTGTAAAAACAGCACTGATTTATTAACAGGTTTTACTTTCAGAGAAAATAAACATTACTACACTGAAAATCTCATTTAGATTTTAGAAATATTCAAATGTGGAAAAGAATGACTATTCTTAAATTCAAAACATTTAATATGTATTTATCTCCTCAGTGAGCACCTTGAGGCAAAAAAATGACTATTTTAATTTCCTTTCATTATTTTAAGACAGTGAGAAAGTGGATAAATCATTACTAATGAAAGCTATATGCGCTGATTTTTTTAAAAAGTGATTTTATCTTGGTTTGATTTCTGGTGGCTTTTAGTTTTGGATTTTACTGAATGGCTGTTTTTGGTTCATTATCCGTGAATCTGAAATGTATTGGCTGAATGCATCTAAAGAATTGCTTGCTGTGGACACAGGCCTATCTTGCTGATATATAGCTGTGGCTGAACACAGCACTGAGAGGAAAGTGGTTTTAATCTCAAATCTCAATGACCCTTACAGCCTGGAACAGGCACAGGCATTTATGAAAGTGGCAGATCCCAAGGCACAGGACTTAGTTCTAACTACATACTTCAGACATTTCTGCAGCAGTAGAATAAAATCCCTTGGAATATCATGGTGGCAGCTGTTTCATGCAACCTTTGCCTCTGTCACTAGTCAGGGTCTATGTAGCATAGTGGCTTTTTCCGGAAAAAAAAAAAAAACAAATTCAGGTGGCAGGAGAAGTTTTAGAAACCTGCATAGTAAAGGGACATATTTGAGTTCTGAGTCAATACTGGTTCTTTTTCATGAATAAGCACTTATCTTTGGATAATCTAGGGAAAGATGCATTAGGTGAAAGGGCTAACAATGTGGGTGTGAGTTTGAGTGGTTTCAAGTGCTGCACTTCAGAATGTTAAACAGAAGACTGCTATTCACATCCTAAATTATAAGTCAGATGTTTCAGTCTTCATGTATAATGTACTTAATTTTCACTAAAATTTTATGTGATGCATAAAGTACTATTATTATATTGCTTTACAGATAATGAAGCTTTAAATTAGAGAAGTTCAGTAACAGGCTCAACATTATACGCAAAAGTGGTAGCTTTGAACCCAGGTTCATCTGTCCTTAAGTTCTGACCATTTAACCACCATGTTTTACTGCTACCCAACCATCATTGTTCTTTGTCCTAAGGGACATGGAGGGAATGTCTCAAATTTGAGGGTTGTATCTACTGCCTTTGTCTCTCAGTGGTATTTTGGGAGCATTGTCTTCCTAACTTTTACCTTAGATTTCCACCAGGGGGCATCCTTAGAACTCTAAGGAAGGATCTAATAAAATTAACTCTTAGTGAGAGGAAATCCAAGCTTTTCCCTTTAGACCGGTGGTTCTCAAAGGGTATCCCCAGAACAAGCAGCATTGGCACTACCCGAAAACTTGTTTAAAGTAAAAATTATTGAGTTGCTCAGAGGATATACTGAATCAAATCTCTGGCGGTAGAATCCAGTAATCTGGGTTTTAAGTCTTTCAGGTTATTCTGATGCATAACAAAGTTTTAGAACCATTGAATTCTTGGTTTTCTTACAGTAAATATTTTTGTTGTTGTCGTTCAGGAATATTAGATTATTAATTAAAATTCCCACACTGTGAGAGCCACAACCCTAGAATAGATCATTGTCTCAAATTGAGAGCCAGGACTTATTCGTGAATCACAAAATCAATTCGATGGACCCATAGAAAGAACACAGATGAGAATGTCAGAACACATTACTTTTAGTAAGAGAGAAAGTTTCTTTGTGAAAGTTTGTTTTAAATGGGTCATGAGGTACAATGTATATCATACTGTGGGCCATGGTCAAAAAGCCATTGTATGGTTTGAAAGCTAGTGAGATATACTCTCAACAACATACAATATTCCCTCAGCATTGCTTCAGCTGAGTAGGGTGAGGGGAACATAGAGGGAGTGGTCATCTTAGGACAGTAGTGTAGAAAGAATAAACTTTGTCATAGAATCCAGTATTCTAGTAAGGAGAATATCATGTTTGGAAAAAACAAAACAAAGAAGCAAAACTAATAAATATACAAACAAACAAATAACCCTCAGCATTCTGTAGGCTCGCAAGGAATTCTGTGCCAGTCGACTAGAAGATCACTGATTCTCTGAGACCTTAGGAGAAATATTATTCCCAAACTATTATAACTTGGGGTTACTGAATACATGTCTGATAGAAAATTTGCCCACTTAAGTATCTCCCTGATGAAAAGGTATGGCCTGCATCAGGGCCTCAGATTTTATGATTATTACGAAGGAATGATTCCCATTACAGTTAGCAAAAAGTGGAATCCTGGCTTATTTGTTTCTCTGATGAGTTTCCTTTGGGGAATTCTACTACTAGAAGATAATGTATTGCATGTGGAGAATAAGAACATCATAGTTTCTGAGCAGGAGAAGCTCATTCAGGTTGTAATTCCCATTAATCAGCTGAGATGCTACACTTAGGACTTTTTTTTCTCTCTCTTCCTCAACCCTGGTCACTGACTGTTACTCTGTAAGATCCCCAAACAAAACATTACAAGACAGGGTACATGATACAAGTTTAGACATGCTTTTCAGAAAGAGGCTAAAAGGATCAGGATAAAGGTGGTTTCATACAGATATAAATATATATATATATGTATACATTTCAATAAAAATCACAAGAGCACAAGTTAGAGCCATAGAAAAATCATGAAAATCAACTTACAGCTGTCTAATGTTTAGCAGTCCCCTGCCAGCATGGAATGAAATCACCTGATGCTATCAGATCAACATGCATGATGATGTCATCTAACAACAAACGAAGACACAGAAGCATGCTTTTCTTCTTACATGTGAAATCTGTGACATTAAGATACCATATAACTGAATACTGACTCCAATATTGGGTGAATGCAGGATTTAAAAGAAAAAAAAAATCACTTCACCTTTTAATTCTCAACTTTAGTTTCTACAAAATGCAGATTGGGATCATTTGGGAATAACAATTTATGAATGCAAAGAATTCATGTAGAGGTTAAGTGAGATCCATGTAAAGACCTAGGACCATGCTTGAAATATAGTAAGTCCTCAATAGAAGATTTCTACCTTTAATATTTCATTCTATAGTAATTACAATGAGAACATAATCACAGCTGTAAACCCCAGTGCTCCGGAACTTTTTAATTCATTTTTTATTTGCTTATTTATTTTTGTACATCTACTGCATGCCAACTCTAGGTATTGGGGTGAAAGTATGAATCAAACAACCTTCCTATCTTTCAGGAGCTCACTTTCTACCAAAGGAGAAAGACATGCAAATGAATAGCTGTGATCAGTGTGATAGAAACTCCCATATGCCATGTAAAATACTGTGTGAACACAGGTGGAAATCTTAAAGCTCCAGAGAGCAGCAACGTCTTGGCTCCACTTCCACATGCACAAATGGAATTGAAGACATACAATGAAAACCCTGAGCAAACAAGGTGGAAGACCAGATCATAAGGTTTATGGTTCTACTTTTATTTTCCTCAACTAGTAACTTCTTATGTTTTGTTAGAAACCATCCATGATTTTGGAGACAGGAGGAAGCAGCTTGAAGAATCAAATATCTATTTAGCTTTTAGAGCAGGGTTTTAAAAATTTGGTTAATAGACCCCTGAGAATCTTGTAAGGGGCCTTTAAGTTAAAACAATTTTCTTGGTAATATTAAGATGTTATTTACCTTTTTCTCCATGCTTATATTTCCACTGATGATATAAAAATAATAATGGGGAAACTGTTGGTGCTTCAGCTTTAGTCAAGATAATGGCACCAGATTATACTAACAGTCATGGTATACTTCACTTATGCTTTGCTTAAGAAGCAGTAAAAATATTAGTCTTATTAATTCTTGACTCTTTTATATATACTTGTGTATTAAAATTGAAAGTATGCAAAAAATACTTCTATTACAAATCAGGCTATGATGAAAACATATCCAGTTGGACTAGCCACATTTTCTTGCTAAAAATTCACAACATTTTTACTTGAAAAAACCATTAACAGATAAGTATGGTTATTAAAAATTGAATGTGGCTGGACGCGATGGCTCACATCTACAACCCCAGCACTTTGGGAGGCTGAGGTGGGTGGATCACGAGGTCAGCAGATCGAGACCAGCCTGGCTAACACAGGGAAACGCTGTCTCTACTAAAAATACAAAAACTTAGCAGGGCATGATGACACATGCCTGTAGTCTTAGCTACTTGGGAGGCTGAGCCAGGAGAATTGCTTGAACCTGGGAGGCAGAGGTTGCAGTGAACTGAGATCACACCACTGCACTCCAGCCTGGACAACAGAGTTAGACTCCCTCTCAACAACAACAAAAAAAGAATTGAATGTTCAGTGGACCTGACTCAAGGTATTATAAACTGAGTGTGTCATGTTTAATGTGGGTAGAGTATATTCCTAAAGATACATGTATGTGTCAGACAAAGAAAGGAAAGGAAGTTTGAGGTCAGATTACACAAAACCTTGCTGATCAGATTGAGGAGATTACAGTACTCAGTAGGAAAACGTGAAAAAAAATATTTTTATCAAGGCAGATATATAATCCACTAGATGCTTTAAAATAGCAACTTACTGCTGAATATGACAGTATGGAAATGTTGAGGATTGGGTCATGAATTAGAAGGCTACTGCTATTCCAGATGCAGAGTGCGAAAGGACTGCAGGAGACATATGCCAAGTATATGATAGGGCAAAAGAGCAATATGATATAGCAGCGCTGAATTTTACCACAAGGGGATATCCATAGTTTGTGTTTAATTTTAGTTTTCTAACTTGAAAAAATATTGCAAATGCTTACATGTTAACACAACAAGGATAATTGAGAGTTGCATTACAAGAGTTATACAACTGATTGCATGCACTGTTATCCTTCTTGCTGTATTGTGTTTGAACTGTTGTTTGTATTTTTATTTCTTTTTTTCTCTTTGGGACTACTTCTTGTGGTGATGTTAGAACATTTAGATGGGCATAATATATAGGAAAAGCTATGCACTATATACACAAAGACACACAGATACTCAGAATCTGAATTCCTCTGACCTCTATCAGGAAGAGATGAGACACTCAAAGTAATGTAACTCAAGAAGGTTTACTTTACATAGAAGGAGTTGGAGAAGAAATGCATTAACCTTACTCCTCTTTCTCCTTACAGACTTCATTTTTGGATCCCACTGGTGAAATTCCAAGAAAATCTGAAAGCAATTGATGCAAGTCAGCACACCAGGGCAGAGAGGGAGGCAACAAAGTGTTGAGGCAGATCCAAATCGGCAAGCAGAAGATACTGGCATACACGCACACACATACACCAGAAACATGTTCAAAGCCCACCCAGGCCGAGTTGCGATTCCTTGAATGCAACAAGTAAATTTTCTGTCAACAACAAAAAGCTGAATTAGGCAAAGCAATGGTTTATTTGCATTTTAGTTCCATAACGATGACTTCAGTTGAGAGCCAATGAGATATAAAACAAAACAAAATGAAAATCAAAAATAGAAAACTAAGCTAATTTATTTCTGTAATGTTTGACTTTGAAAAAGACAGTATCAGAAGAGATGTTAGAACAAAAGCCTTAACAAAGTCACTTTCTGTAAAAGTCTGCTTAGAGCCAGCAGTCGCAGGGGCGAAGATGCTGAATTGAATGACCAAAACCAAAATATCCTTCTAGAGCAGTTTCTTAACTTCCACACTGTTGACATTTTGGGTAGATTAGTTCTTGGTTATTGAAACTTTCCTACACATTGTACAATGGGAGCAGAAGCCCTGGCCTCTACCTTTTGGATGTCAGTGGTGCCTCACACCTGCTCAGTTGTGATGACCAGTATGTCTCCAGAGATTCTCAATGTCCCCAGTTGGTGGAGGGCTTCATTGTGCCTTATGGAAAACTACAGAACTAAACCTTCAGTCTAGGCTTCCAGAGATGCCTGGTTTGTTTTGTTTTGTTTTGTTTTGTTTTGTTTTGTTTTGTTTTGTTTTGTTTTGTTTTCTAAACATAGATAGGGTATATTCCTTTCAACACATTTACATGAGTATATGTATTAGTCCGTTTTCACACAGCTATAAAGATACTACCGGGAACTGAATAATTTGTAAAGGAAAGAAGTTTAATTGAGTCACAGTTCTGCATGGCTGGGGAAGCCTCAAGAAATTCACAATCGTGGCAGAAGGTAAAGAAGAAGTAAGCACTTTCTTCGCGAGGCAGCAGAAGAGAGACAGAGAGCAGGGGAAACTGCCGCTTTTAAAATCATCAGACTGCATGATAACTCCCTCACTATCATAAGAATAGCACGGGAACAACCATCTTCATGATCTAATCACATCCCACTGGGTACCTCACTTGACACGTGGGGATTACAATTCGAGATGAGATCTGAGTGGGGACACAGAGCCAAACAGTATCAGTATACTAAAATGAGTTTATTTGTATAACAATTGTGTTGAATGTTGTACAAAACAATTAGCCTGGTTAATTTCAATATGCTTCCAAGTATGTTCAACTACATAATCCCTACGTCTAAAACAATAATGACATTAATTTTATTCTGGATATCACATAAAGGTGTGTGCATGTGTGTGTGTACATATATGTCTGTGTTTTGTATGCATGAATATTCATATTTATGTATATATATGTATGTTCATTTGTTTTGGAGTTGAAAACATAAGGTTTTAGTCAAGAGAGCCATCATTTCAGAAGTCATCATTAAAAACAAATTCTGGGCCAGCTACAGTGGCTCACGCCTATAATCCCAGCACTTTGGGAGGCTGAGGCAGCAGATCACTTGAGGCCAGGAGTTCGAGACCAGCATGGCAAACATGGTGAAACCCTATCTTTACTAAAAATACAAAAATTAGCTGGGTGTGGTTGTGCTTGCCTATCGTCCCAGCCACGTGGGAGGCTGAGGTATGAGAATTGCTTGAACCCAGGAGGTAGAGTCTGCTGTGAGCTGGGATTCTGCCACTGAACTCTAGCCTGGTTGACAGAGTAAGTCTCTGTCTCAAAAATAAAATAAAATAAAATAAATTTTATTTCACTGTCATTGAAGTTTTTGACATTATCAAGTGGATTATTAGAAAAGTCTAATATCTAGCATTGCACTGTATTTGAAGATGTCAGGAACAACATGGTAGTTTGAAGTGGCTGTGGCATGTAGGGTATTGATGTTCCTGAAACCAAGCCCCGGGATACTTTTGAAGGGAGAAATAACTTTCAGTTCTGCCTCCCAGACCAAAGTCCAAGCTCCCAGGTTATATGGACATCTCTCCTGATTCTGGTCCGAAGAGAACATGACCCTGCTTTTTAAACCAATAGCACGATACCTAGTCAGAGAAAAGAAAGAAATCCTTTGACCACAGATGGACTGATCTTTCAAAAAAATGCAAAAAGAAGGAAGCACGGGATATTGGGGGAGGGCAGAGGGGACCGTACTTAAGCTTTACCCTGGATCCCATGAACATTTATGTGGCTTATATCTTCTTTGCTGAATTCTCAGGTCACTTTCTTCAATTCCACATTTCTTCCATATTCTTATGTGAACCCTTTTGTGGATCTGCAAGACCTGGTCTTTCCTACTTGGTAATGGCCAGGGTGCCTGTGAGGTTGCACCCTTGTGACTCCAGGGAGATCTAGAATGTCCTAATGTTCCTCAGATTTAGCCATTCTCATGTTAACTTTATAGTTTAAACTTTATAAAATACCACCCAAACTATTATTTACTAACTAGTCTTTAAAATGAATGGTTTTATATAGCTTAGACTTAGGCAGTCATATCCATAGCATAATTATTTGATATGTCAGCTATGATCCTCAACTAAAAGGCACAGAGTAGCAAGTTGGATAAAAAAAACAAAACCATCCTTTTTTTTTTTTTTTTTTAATGCCCAGTTGTACATCCAGCACACCTTAGTAAACATTGGTCCAATCTGCAGCATCATGCATTATATGCATGCACTGGTAATAGCTTTAAGAAAAATTGTTATTAAAGGAAAAGAAAAAAAATCTACTTACAAGAATGTTCTTTTAGGGAGGGATTTTCTTAAAAGATGCAAAATTAAAACTAGATTGGAGGAGTAAGTTCTGGTGTTCTATACCACTGCAGGATGACTACAGTTAGCAGTAATAATACTATGTATTTCAGAGGAGTATACTGAATGTTCTCAACACAAAGAAATGATAAAAATTTGAGATTATGGATATGCTAATTATCCTGATCTAATTGCTTTATATTATATATATCAAAATATTACTATGTACCCATAAATATGTATGTACAATTATTATATGTCAAATAAAATAAAAGACACAGTAAAAAACATACTAAATTCAGCTGACAGGCTCTTTTTCCCTTTTTTCCTCTGCTTTCTCCTGTCTGTGTAATATCTGGCTCTGGAGGCACAGCAGTCATTTTGTGATTATGAGGTAAAAATCTTGAAAACGAAAACCTGCATGATAAGGTTAAAGTCTAGTGTGCTTTTGTTTGGTTCCCTATGTCATAGTGTCATTACTTCACTTCTTTACTGGGCTAGAATCCTTATCCTTGATTTTCTCACAGAGAGAGTTAAACTTTTTTTTTTTTTATGTTAAGACATTATTTGTTGGATTTTAAGGTATTTGCAGCAGCTGAGCACATCCATACCTGATACAGAGAATGACTATCCATAGGATGAATTGGTCAAGAGACACCTAAATATTCAGACCAGTGGTAACTCTGAAAACGTGAACTCATGGAAATTTATAGAAATTCCTCAGTGGTCACTGGACTTTCCAAAACCAAGCAATGGAAGATAAGTTGAGTATGTTGAGGTCTTAAAGTGTAGAGTAAATATACCTCTTATCTGGGTTATACATATTTGCAGTTTATTCCATATTCATTTTATGAAATATACATAATAAAAAAGATATTTACTTCACTGGAATATAGTAGGAGGACAGAAAGGAAAGGAAAATAGCTAGCATGTTTTTAGCACTATGTGCCAGAAGTTTTAAGACATACTTTATAAGCACTACATCATTTAATCTTCACAGAAATTGTTTTAACATATGAATAATTATCTCATATTATGGAGGAGGAAGCTGACATTTATAGAGGTTAAAAAATGTGTCCATGGGTTTAAAATTAGCAAAGAGCTGCTCCCACCCACTCTCATCAGATTTTTTTTTCTTTAACATTTCACGGGAATTAACATTGCCAAGGTCCATTGACCTACACATTGCTAAAACCAATATTTAATTCTCAGTCCCCACATTGACTTCTCATGAACATTCCATGCACTTGTTCACTTTTGCTGCCTGAGATCCTTCATCAGGCTTGTCATCACAGTCACCTGTTTCATTAATCTTACCTCCTGTGTTGCTGCTTCTTAGTTTACTTCGCCAGTTCATTGCTACTTTTACAATATCCAAAAGTTGGAATGACCCAGAGGTCAGGTTTTGGATCTCATTTCTATCTTCACTCACTCCATGTGATGGTTTTCTTCACTGTCCCGGCCTTAAATGCTATTTAAAATGGTTACCAATTGATCTGTCGAGCCCAGATTCAAGAAGGAATAACATATAAAAGTATTTATTCTCACTACTCATGGTCCAAAAGCAATATCAGTAGAAGCTGAGGATACAGATTATGTTCTGCTACTAAAGAGTGTTTTCTGCTCTGCTTTCTTAGAGTGAAATCACAGATTTGAATGGTTATTTGACATACTCACTTGGATGTCTAATAGGCATGTCCTCTACCTGCTTCTTGCACATTTTCTCCATTTCAATAATCGGCAACAACTTCTTTCCAGTATCTTACTCAGTGTCATCACTGACCTTCATCTTTCTCTCTTACAACTAACGTGCAATTCATTTGTAAATCGTTTTGATCCTTCATTCAAATTACCAAAGAGTATTTACAATTCAATAATGTTGTATCAATTGTTTATTATCATGTTAAGTCAATCCTTTATTATTTTTTGAAGTAATACAATAACCTCCAAATTTATCTTCCATGTTAATGTCTTTACTTCCTGCACCAGCTTCCTGTGGCTGCTGTAGCAAACTGTCACATACTTCATGGTTTACACAAACACAAATTTTTAATCCTACATTTCTGAAGGCCAGAAGTCAAAATAGGTCTAAGTGGGTTAAAATCATGGCATCGGCAGGGCTCACGGTCTCCCCTGGTGCTCTACGGAAGAATCTTTTCCTTGCCTTTTTAAACTTCTAAATGTCACCTGCATTTTTTGTCTGTGGCTCCCTCCTCCATTCTCAAAGCCAACAGCATAGCATCTTCAGATCTCTCTTTGATTCCTACCCTCCTGCCGCCATCATTCACTTATAAGTACCCTTATGATTACATTGGACACACCTGGGTAATCCAGGCTAATCTCCACATGTAAAGATCTTTAACTTAATTGCATCTTTAAATTTTTTTTTTTTTCCATTTAAGGTGACACGTGGGGGGGCATTATTCTGCTTACATAGTCCCTACAAGTTATTCTTCACACAGCAGTCTGAGGTTCCTTTGTATCCTCAGTGCTTCTTTACCATTTTATTTCTTGAATATGCCAAACTCCATATTGGCTGTTTTCTCACCTGGGATCTTACTTGTCCCGGGTATTTCTATGATGTTTGTTTCTCTTACCTTCTTCAGGTCTTTGCCAGAATGAGAATTTACTGAGATCTCCCTCCCCAGCCTCATCCCCAGCAGTTCCTTTTACATTTCTTTGATTACTTCTACTCCAGAGCACTCATCTGACATTCTATATATTTTACTTGTTTTTAATCTATTTATACCAATTCACATGTAAGCGACATGAGAGTAGAGATTTTTTTGTTTGGATTTGTTCACTGCTCAACACTTACAAGAGTGGCTGAAACATAATGTTTAAGTATTCAATAGGCTCAAATTATTGTTTTACTTAACGAGTAAACTATTAAATCTAAATCTTTTTGACTTGAAAACCTATGTTCTTTCTACTCTGTGTGTAGTCTTCAAATGGTAGTTTATGATCCAGCTGCATTAAGATCACCAAGGTGTGCTTAAAATGCCAATATTTGTGACCTATGTAATATATAACACATTTGAAATTTCTTGGGATATAATTTAGAAATCCACATTTTAATAAAACTTCCAGGTGATTCCTTTGCATTCAGAAGTGTGACAAACAATGAACTATATAGAAATTACGGGTAACACGTTTTTTGTAACATTTTATTGAGCATTTGTGGCCATAATAGATTCAAGAAGGAATAACATATAAAAGTATTTATTCTCACTACTCATGGTCCAAAAGCAATGTCAGTAGAAGCTGAGGATACGGGTTATGTTCTGCTACTAAAGAGTGTTTTCTGCTCTGCTTTCTTACAGTGAAAGAAATTTTGGTGAAAGAAATTTTTACAGAGACCTGAATCATACCTGAATTACAGAACCAGCCTCAAAACATGTTCTCTATGAAGGCCAGATAGTAAATACTTTAGGCTTTGAAAGCCATATACAGTCCTGTCCCAGACAGTGTATTGAGTTTCTTCTTTCACGACCTTTTGAAATGTAAAAAAATCATTCTTATCTCATGTGCTGTCAAAAGAAAAAAAAAGCAAAAACAAACCAGGTCATGAGCTGAACTTAACCTATGGTTGTAATTTGCTGACTCCTATAGTAGAGCATTAAACTCTTTGGTGACTATGGGCATCTAGTCTATGTGGATAATTCTATCTCACCTTTCATTTTACTTTCAGTGATTAACTCACCACTGTTATGTTTTGAAATATCCGTTTTATGTGAGAATGCCTCATAGATGTACTGGGAATTTATGTATGTGGATTTCCTCAAATTTTTATTTGTTGGAGATCTGGCATAGAACTCTCAGAAAGAGTTAATAAAGTTTAAGATGGTCTATTAAATTGTCTGATCCAGTCCTCTTGACAGTCAATCACTATAAGGGCAGGATAAGGTCAAATTTGTACTTCCTTCAAACCTTATCCTTATGTCTTTCTCTATACCACTTTTAGAACTTGTCTCCTAGACACTTCAAAATTTAATACCACTAAGTTGGTATCTCAGTGAGTTCTTGTCATTTTATTTATATTTTATTTATCACTGCCTAAAGAATAGCTGGCTCTTATTCAAAACAAGAAGCAAGACTGTGGGTGTATGTGTGAACAGTTTTCATAAAAGGGTAAGGTAGAGATAAATAGAGAGAGAGAGAGAAAGAGAGAGAGAGAGAGAGAGAGAGAGAGAGAGAGAGAGACATACTGCCCATGTATATCCTGTGCTAAAACTATCCCCTTCCTGGCTGGCATGCCCATTCCCCAGTTGCTGTCAGCTTCTGATGGCTCACAGTGTCCTTCCTTCTCTAGACAATGGCCCTTTACTGACTAGAGCTTTTTCTTTATTATTATTATTATTATTATTATTATTATACTTTAAGTTCTAGGGTACATGTGCATAAATGTGCAGGTTTGTTACATATGTATACATGTGCCACATTGGTGTGCTGTACCCATTAACTCATCATTTACATTAGGTTTATCTCCTAAAGGTATCCCTCTCCCCTACCCCTACCCCATGACAGGCCCTGGTGTGTGATGTTCCCCTTCCTGTGCCGAAGTGTTCTCATTCTTCAATTCCCACCCATGAGTGAGAACATGCAGTGTTTGGTTTTTTGTCCTTGCAACAGGTTGCTGAGAATGATGGTTTCCAGCTTTAGCCATGTCCCTACAAAGGACATTAACTCATCCTTTTCATGGCTGCATAGTATTCCGTGGTGTATATGTGCCACATTTTCTTAATCCAGTCTATCATTGATGGACATTTGGGTTGATTTCAAGTCTTTGCTATTGTGATTAGTGCCGCAATAAACATATATGTGCATGTGTCTTTATAGCAGCATGATTTATAATCCTTTGGGTGTGTACCCAGTAAGGGGATGGCTGGGTCAAATGGTATTTCTAGTTCCAGATTCTGGAGGAATCGCCACACTGTCTTCCACAATGGTTGAACTGGTTTACAGTCCCACCAACAGTGTAAAAGTGTTCCTATTTCTCCACATCCTTTCCAGCATCTGTTTTTTCCTGACTTTTTAATGACCGCTATTCTAACTGGTGAGATGGTATCTCACTGTGGTTTTGATTTGCATTTCTCTGACGGCCAGTGATGATGAGCATTTTATCATGTGTCTGTTGGCTGCATAAATGTCTTCTTTTAAGAAGTGTCTGTTCATATCCTTTGTTCACTTTTTGATGGGGTTGTTTGTTTTTTTCTTGTAAATTTGTTTGAGTTC